>NC_087201.1:151738085-151748085 GCF_015104395.2 Macrobrachium nipponense | reverse complement strand
ATAATAAGTGGGGCAATTTTAATGAATTCCTCTCGAAATTAAACGATTTAGTGCCCAGGATCAAATTTAAAGTTGAATGGGAAACAGACAACAAAATTTCTTTTCTTGATGTTTTAATAATCAGAGATACGACCATATACAGAAAACCAACGTTTTCACTTTCATACATTCACTACTTTAGCTATCACGACATTGCTATCAAGGTAGGTGTAGCTAGGAACCTGTTCTTAAAAGCCTTACGAATTTGTTCCCCAGAATTCCTGGAAAAAGAATTTGAACTAATTCGCAAGCAACTTTCGTCTTTAAAGTATCCTGACCATATAATTGAGAAAGCAATTCACAAAACAAATGTAATTTTCTACCAACCCCCTAAAGACAAGACCAGAGATACACCCAACAATAAAATAATAATTCCCCACCTGGACACAATTAAGAGAGTAACCCACCCCCTCGGAAAATCTAACCCTTTTGTATTTACTTACCCAAACACCTTAGCAAAATCCCTGACTAATGTCCAACATAAGACATCTCCCAAGGACTCTGGGGTATACGAAATCCCATGCCAGGACTGGTAAATCCCTTCCCCAGAGATTAATACAACACAAACGGTCAGTTAGGTATGGACAACAGAACTCGGCTATTTCAACCACATAAATGAACATAACCATAGAATAAACTGGAATTGTCACGTGTAATTTATAGCAGCAACTGCCGGCACAAGAGTCAAATGATGGAATCGGCTTTAATAAAAGAGAGGCAGGTAATGAACATCTCAAAAGGAGCATGGATTTCAGATACGATCGACAACATTTTCATTCAATCAACACTTAAGAAGATTAAAGGAAGATTATCAGAGGGGGTGACCTAAATTGGCTTGCCTGTGGATGGACCTTTTGGTATAACTACCACCTTTCTGTAAACTTTTCTCATATCCATCTACCTGAAGAGGGAGACAGCAGTCTCTGAAATATAGTACTTTTTTCTCTATATTTTGGTGTATGGGCTCCTTTATTAGATATATATGTATATATATATATATATATATATATATATATATATATATATTTATATATATATATATATATATATATATATATATATATATATATATACATATGACTGGTAAAAGTGTTCTGTAACAACAGAATTCCATCTAATAAAAGGAGCCCATAAAAACACCAAAATGTAGAGAGAAAGTACTATATTTCAGAGACTGCTGTCTCTCTCTTCAGGTATATGAATGAGAAAAGTTTACAGAAAAGGTGGTATTTATACCAAGAGATTCGTCCACAAGTAAGCCAATTTAGGTCACCCCGCTGATAATCTTCCTTTAATCTTCTTAAGCGTTGGTTGAATGAACACTGCGTCGACGATGTCCGATGTCCAATTCCCTTTTGAGATGTTCATTACCTGCTTCTATTTTATTAAGGCCGATTCCATCATTTGACTCTTGTACCGGCAGTTGCTGCTATAAATTACACGTGACATATTCCAGTTTATTCTATGGTTATGTTCATTTTATATGATTGAAAATAGCCGAGGTTCTGTTGTCCATACCTAACTGACCGTTTGTGTTGTATTAATCTCTGGGGAAGTGATTTACCTGTAAATCCGATGTAAGATTGGTCACAGTCCTGGCATGGGATCTCATATACCCCAGAGTCTTTGGGCGATGTCTTTTGTTGGACGTTAATCAGGGATTTGGCTAAGGTATTTGGGTAGGTAAATGCAAAAGGGTTGGATTTCCCAAAGGGTGTGAGTTACTCTCTTAATCGTCTCCAGGTGGGGAATTTTTATTTTATTGTTGGGTGTGTCTCTGGTCTTGTCTTTAGGGGGTCGGTAGAAAATTACGTTTGCTTTTTGAATTGCTTTCTCAATTATATGGTCAGGATACTTTAAAGATGAAAGTTGCTTGCGAATTAGTTCAAATTCTTTTTCCATGAAATCTGGGGAACAAATTCGTAAGGCTCTTAAGAATAATTTGCTAGGTAGACCTATCTTGATAGTATTGTCATGATAGCTAAAGTAGTGAATATATGAAAGTGAGAACGTTGGTTTTCTGTATATGGTAAATTTGTATTATGTCGTGTCTCTGATTATTAAAACATCAAGAAAAGGAATTTTGTTGTCTGTTTCCCATTCAACTTTAAATTTGATGCTGGGCACTAATGCGTTTAATTTTGAGAGGAATTCATTAAAATTACCACTTATTATCCCAAATGTTAGTATGTCATCCACGTATCTCATCCACAGCATGTTTTTGGGTTTTATTGCATTTATTACTGTAGTTTCAAAGTATTCCATGTACAGATTGGCTAAAATAGGACTTAAAGGACTACCCATACTACACCCGTTTAATTTTGCTTGTAGAATGATTCCCCGAATGAAAATACGTTATTAGATTGCACATAATTCAACTAACTTTATTATTTTGTCAAGTGCCAAAGGGAAATGATCTGATAGGGGGATAATTTTTCCCTTAAAAACTGAAGAACGTCCTGTACTGGTACTTTTGTGAATAGGGAGTCTACGTCAAGGCTTAAAAGTTTTATGTTGTGAAGTGGTATATGTGCTTCTCTGAATTTGTGACAAAAGTCTTCCGAATGTTTGATGTGCTGGGAGAAAAAGTGCCTAAAAGGAGAAAGGAGGCCAGCTAACCATTTAGAAATTTTGTAATTGAAAGCTCCGGCGCATGAAACGATGGGTCTGAATGGAAGATTGTCTTTGTGAGTTTTGGGAAGACCATAAAAGTAGGGTAATTTAGGATTAATTACTTTAAATTTCTCTAATAGTTCAATACTCTTTTTGTCTTGGCCAATTAATCTTACTTTCCGAAAAAATTCTGTGGGAACGTTCTGGAGGGGATTTTTCGTCAGTTTTTCGTAAGTATTGGTGTCGCTAAGGAGCTGGTTGATTTTGTCGAGGTAGAAGTCTTTGTCCATTATTACAATTTTGCCGTCTTTGTCGGATCTACTTATTATAACATCTAACTTTTTTAGCGAGTGGATGGCTATCATGAATCTGCGGGGAACAGGATATTTCTTATGAAGGTCAGTTAAAGCATTTAGTAACACTCCTTTTAAACATATCTCTTCACGGCTGTAGTTTTTGTCAGATATGAATTTATCAAAAGCCACTATGAAGTCCAGGTGTGGAATTTTTATTTTATTGTCTTGTCTTTAGGGGGTCGGTAGAAAATTACGTTTGCTTTGTGAATTGCTTTCTCAATTATATGGTCAGGATACTTTAAAGACGAAAGTTGCTTGTGTGTTAGTTCAAATTCTTTTTCCAGTAAATCTGGGGAACAAATTCGTAAGGCTATTAAGATCAAGTTGCTGGCTACACCTATCTTGATAGCAATGTCGTGATAGCTAAAGTAGTGAATGTATGAAAGTGAGAACGTTGGTTTTCTGTATATGGTAAATTTGTATTCTGTCGTGTCTCTTATTATTAAAACATCAAGAAAAGGAATTTTGTTGTCTGTTTCCCATTCAACTTTAAATTTGATGCTGGGCACTAATGAGTTTAATTTTGAGAGGAATTCATTAATATTGCCCCACCTATTATCGAAAAATGTTAGAATATCATCCACATATCTCATCCACTGCATGTTTTTGGGTTTTATTGCATTTATTAATGTAGTTTCAAAGTATTCCATGTACAGATTGACTAAAACAGGACTTAAAGGACTACCCATACTACACCTGAATTTTTGCTTGTAGAATGATTCCCCCAAATGAAAATACTTTATTATTTTGTCAAGCACCAATGGGAAATGATCTGAATAGGGGGATAATTTTTCCATTAAAAACTGAAGAACGTCCTGTACTGGTATTTTTTGTGAATAGGGAGTCTACATCAAGGCTTAAAGTTTTATGTTGTGAAGTGGTTTTTAAGGGAAAAATTATCCCCCTATTCAGATAATTTCCCATTGGCGCTTGAATTCCTCTCAAAGTTAAATGCATTAGTGCCCAGCATCAAACTTAAAGTTGAATGGTAAACAGACAACAAAATGCCTTTTCTTGATGTTTTAATAATCAGAGACACGACATAATACAAATTTACCATATACAGAAAACCAACGTTCTCACTTTCATACATTCACTACTTTAGCTATCACGACATTGCTATCAAGATAGGTGTAGCCAGCAAATTGTTCTTAAGAGCCTTACGAATTTGTTCCCCAGATTTCCTGGAAAAAGAATTTGAACTAATTCACAAGCAACTTTCGTCTTTAAAGTACCCTGACCATATAATTGAGAAGGCAATTCACAAAGCAAACGTAATTTTCTACCGACCCCCTAAAGACAAGACCAGAGATACACACAACAATAAAATAAAAATTCCACACCTGGACATGACTAAGAAGGTGACTCAGACTCTCGAAAAATCTAACCCTTTTGCATTTACTTACCCAAACACCTTAGCCAAATCCCTGATTAACGTCAAACAAAAGACATTTCCCAAGGACACTGGTGTCTACCAAATCCCATGCCAGGACTGTGACCAATCTTACATCGGATTTACAGGTAAATCACTTCCCAGAGATTAATACAACACAAACGGTCAGTTAGGTATGGACAACAGAACTCGGCTATTTTCAACCATGTAAATGAACATAACCATAGAATAAACTGGAATTTGTCACGTGTAATTTATAGCAGCAACTGCCGGTACAAGAGTCAACTGATGGAATCGGCCTTAATAAAAGAGAGGCAGGTAATGATTTCAGATACGATCCACAAGGTTTTCATTCAACCAACGCTTATGAAGATTAAAGGAAGATTATCAGCGGGGGTGACCTAAATTGGCTTGCCTGTGGATGGACCTCTTGGTATAAATACTACCTTTTTTGTAAACTTTTCTCATTCATCTACCTGAAGAGGGAGACAGCAGTCTCTGAAATATATTACTATTCTCTCTATATTTTGGTGTTTTTATTGGCTCCTTTTATTAGATATGCGTATATATATATATATATATATATATATATATATATATATATATATATATATATACATATATATATATATATATATATATATATATATATATATATATATATATATATGTATATATATATATATATATATTGTGATGGCTGGCTTGACCATACACAAAACACTAAACTTTTATCAAATAGTATTCACCAAAATACCATACTAAGATCCACAAAAAGGTGGAATAGTACCACCTTCAATACATACAAACGTCAATTCAAGGGTACAAAGAAAATACTACAAAAATATACTTAATTTTAATACACAAGTTTCAGATAGAAATAACACCTGAACCTCAACAATACAATAATTAATGAGAAACACTACTCTAAACTCCCTGCAAAAGAAAACAATTACGATTAAAGACAGGTTCATCAACACATACATACTAAAAGAGAGGGTCCAGAAAGGAGGAGGCAAGCGAAAAGTAAGAATAACCTAACCAATACAAACTAATATCCCTAACAACTTCATAGGTCTCCTCTTAGAAGACAATAATACACTCCACGTCTGGAGGTTTTAATCAAGGTGGCAGGGAAAATTGATCCCAAAACTATGGTGTTGGAATAGGCTTTCACAATCTCCAATAATGACGTCAGCAGATGATCAAAGTCGTGATCTAAGTAAATCTCGGTATAATTCTTATTACCTTGGGACAGAGAGGTCCCCTTGGCTTTTACTGAACCAAGGGCGGTGCACAAATTGAAGAATAAAATATCCTTGATGCAGAAAAAGTATATCCAAGCTGCTATACAGCTTCAAGACGTAGCTCTGCAATAGGGCGAGGAGTCAATATAGTTTCAACTGCAATAGTTGTGCCCTTCAAGGTTGGAGGCTCAGAAACACACTGAGGCAAACTCCTCTAAGCATAAACCTCCCATCCCTCGGGATAACGGAAGGATCACCGCCACGTACCAACACAACTTGAAAATATAAAACGTCGTTAGCCAATAATAAAACACCAAGATACCACCGGTGAGGAGACAAAAAGCTAATAAAGAAAGAATACAACACTTCTATACTTAACATTAAAAATCTAAAAACTTAAATAATTTAGAAATTAATGATAACTAAGTTACACCTCCTCACCCGACCAAAAAAAAATTTTTCAAAAATTTTTTTTTTTTTTTTTTTTTTATAAAGTACGTTAACATCTAACTACAATATATATGTTATCACATACTGAAATAATAAAATAACATTCAAAAATAGTCATTAAACAAACTGGCAGAGAGCAAAATATTCATCATAAAAAAAAACATGACCTAAACAAAAGGAAAGTGGGTGGCAAGTACCAAGGATAGCAGCTCACAAGGATAGCAGTATATAAGGGTGAGCAGCATATAACAAATACCAACAACCTCATAAGCTTAATACTATTCACAGGAAAAGTTTCCAAAACCAGAAACTCTCAACATCACCATTCGATAAATAAATACCCAACCTAAGAGTTTCACATCACTCACACCATTACTAAACTTAAGAGCGAGTCATGGCTCTAACAACCGGATTCTGTTTATATAGTCCAAAGGCAATAACCTTTTCCACACTCAATACACTGTTCAATTTCAGGGATACACTTCACTCACTATCAATAAATGTTGGGCTCAAAAACCACTGTCTTTTCAGTGTTATATCACACTTTATCCACCATAGTGTCCAATACATACACACACACCGAACGTCACAGAGAAGACCACCACAAGACTCCCTGCGCAAACAAACACACAAAATCGATGAAGCGTAATTATTAGCCTGAAAAATACAGAATAACCGGATTAGTGCCTATCTCTTTTCTTAGCTTATTATAAACCTTTATCGTACCTGACACCTCAAAAACCTGTAGACCACCATTTAATCAACCATTAGCAAATACCAGTGATCAACCCTCACTTTTTAACCATTAAATATCCCGTATATTACACCTAAAACATTATCGTCCTCTGTAAAGAAACCATGATTAATAAATCTTAAATATACATTGTTTCTACTCACTACGTGCCCACTTCAACAGCACACACACCATAATTAGAACGATACGATACTACCTTTAATAACTGCATAGCCCTCTGCCAATAACCACTATTCAACGCTGCGAGAGAGAAAATCGGCAACAACATTATCTTTTCCTGGGATGTGGGAAAATTCTAAATTCCACTCTTGCAGCATGAGACTCCACCTCATCAATCGTTGATTTTTAATTCTTGTATCTGCTGATGAAGGTCAGGGGATTATGATCCGTCAAGACCTTAATAGGTGTATCTGTGGAGGAGAGATAAACCTGAAAATGGTTAATAGCAAATACTAAAGCAAGAGGTCTCTTTCTCCACAGTGGAATACCTACGTTGGGCGGAGGACAACTTTTTTGAAAAGAATGCGACAGGATGAGAAACTCCCTGTTCGTCATTCTGCAACAACACCGCTCCTACACAACGTCACTTGCATCCGTGGCAAGAGAAAAAGGACGTTCAAAATCAGGAGCCCTCAAGACAGGGAAATTAATTAGTACTCTTTTCAAATTATCAAATGCCTTTTGTGTTTCATCAGTCCAGACAAAAAGCTACCTTCTTTCTTAAGAGATTAGTCAAAGGATCGGCGATGTCAGAAAAATTTCTAACAAACCTTCGGATCGGTAGTAGCCACCTAACCCAAGGAATTTTCTGACATCCCTCCTGCACTTTGGGACTAACATTTTTTCAATACATTCGATATTTGCTTGCTGGGGAGCAACTTTACCATTACCAACTTCATGACCCAAATATACAACCCTCGCCTTTGCGAATTCACTTTTCTTTAAATTAATTACTAAAACCTGCTTTCTTCAAAACCTCAAACAGTGCCCTAATACGTTTTAAATGTGTCCCAATCATCACTATAAATAACAATATCATCAATATAAACAACACACCCTTCTAAACCATAGACTAAAGTATTCATTAACCTCTGAAAGGTGGCAGCCGCGTTCTTCATACCAAACGGGCATCACTTTACATTGAAACAGTCCCTGTGTTGTTACGAAAGCAGACAAGGCCCTTGCCCGCTTCGAAAGAGGAACCTGCAACCTAACCTTTCAGCAAATCGAATTTACTAATGTATTTGGCCTTACCATACGATCAATACAATCCTCAATTCGAGGTAATGGATAACAATCAGACTTAGACAATTCATTCAATTTACGGTAATCAAAACATAACCTGAAATCCCCGTCGGGTTTCTTTACCAATACAACAGGTGATGACCAAGGACTTTGACTAGGTTCAATTAGGTCATGTTTTAGCATATAATCAACTTCCTTCGCTACAACCTCATTTTTGAAGGGATTCAACCTGTAAGGAGATCGTTTCACAGGAGTGGCGCTACCTACGTCCACGTCATGCTCAAGGACAGAAGTCCTTCCCGGTACATCCGAAAATAATTCCTTATAATTAAATACCAATTTCTTTAAAGACCTTTGTTCTTCATTACATAAATGAGAAACCATTCCAGAAAAATTTGTCAAAGAATTCTTATTATCCGAACGCCATTCATTCCATTAAAACAATTATCATCAATACTTTCACCCTCTGAAAAAGAAAAATGGTTATCGTTCTCGGAAACTACAGCATTCCCTATGGTTTGCCACGGGAATGACTTTCTCCGTTCCATATAAGCCTTCAACATATTTACGTGACAAAGCTGAAAAGGTTTCCTTCTCTCGGGAGTCTCTACTAAATAATTAACTTCACTAATTTTTTTTCAAAATCTTCCAAGGACCTGAAAAAGAAGCTTTCAATGGATTTCCTGGAATGGGTAACAAAACCAAAACTTTGTCGCCTACCGCAAAGTCACGTGCTTTAGACCTTCTGTCAAAAAAAATACTTCATTCTTTTTTGGCTACATAATAAATTTTCACCTGCAAATTTCCAAGCCTTTGTTAACTTATCGCCTAGATTAGACACATAATCTAATAAATTAATCTCAGGGACGTCTCCCTCCCAAGACTCTCGAACAACATCGAGAGGACCTCGAGCACAATGGCCAAACACAAGGCTGAAAGGCGAAAAACCTAAAGACTGACTTGGGACAGAACGAAAAGCGAACAAAACAAATAAGGTAATTCCTTATCCCATTCAGAACCATTGATCAAACAATACTTCTTTACCATAGATTTCAGGGTTGATGAAATCTCTCCAGAGCTCCCTGACTTTCTGGATGATATGGAGAAGAGGTCACATGTTTTATATTTAACTCCTGCCATTTTATCTCTGAAATACCTGCTAACAAAATTAGAACCACAATCAGACTGAATTATTTTAGGCATCCCAAACCTGGTGAAAAAGTCAATTAGTACATCAACAATTTTAACACTTTTTATAGTACGTAGTGGTATTGCCCGTCGGATATCGAGACATTCTATGCATGATAGTCAAAATATATTCATTTCCACTACGGAGTCCTTGGTAATGGTCCAACAACATCAATAATGACCTCCTTGAGAGGTTCGGAAACCACTGGAATAGGACATAGAGGCGCTTTTTTGGAATAAGCTGATTGGGTTTACCGACCTTCTGACAGACATCACAGCTAT
The DNA here is from genome assembly GCF_015104395.2 of Macrobrachium nipponense. Taxonomy (NCBI): domain Eukaryota; kingdom Metazoa; phylum Arthropoda; class Malacostraca; order Decapoda; family Palaemonidae; genus Macrobrachium; species Macrobrachium nipponense. The sequence continues at coordinate 151,738,518 of NC_087201.1, read as the reverse complement.
TAACAAATTTCTTTACGTCCGCCTTCAACTTCGGCCAATAATAATTCATTAGCAACTTGCCGGAAGTCTTATGAATGCCAAAATGTCCGGCCAAACCACTTTCATGCGCCAATGATATCAACTCATTCCTGTAAACAAATGGAACCATTATCTGTTTCAAAATTTCATAATCAATATTATCAGCCTCCATAGGCCTACTCAACCTATATAAAATATTATTAATTATCTTAAATTTGGGACCAGTTATATCAGACACATCACCTGACTCAATAGGAAGATCCCGAAAATCCTTTTTTTGAGCTTTGATAAGCTCTTCAGTGGTCCAATTCAGTTTGTCCTTCAAAATCCCAAGATCTACAACTACACTATCACTAAGGTTTAAACTACTTTAATCTAGATCTTGTTGGACTCTGCAGCGTCAACAATTCTAGCA
>NC_087201.1:151730585-151733085 GCF_015104395.2 Macrobrachium nipponense | reverse complement strand
ATCATGTAGCGTTCTCTTCTCCTTTCCAGACTATATAATTTTAAGAATTGTAGTCTTTCCCAGTAGTCTAGGTCCTTAACTTCTTCTATTCTAGCTGTTAAAGGACCTTTGTAACTCTCTATTTGGCAATATCCTTTTGATAGTGTGGGTACCATATCATATTGCAATATTCAAGTGGACTACGAACATATGTTTTATAAAGCATAATCCATGTGTTCAGCTTTTTTCTTTTTTTTTGAAGTGCCGTAACAACATCCATTTTTGCTTTACATTTGCCAACAGAGTTGCTATTTGATCATTGCATAACATATTCCTATTCATCATCACACCAAGGTCTTTAACTGCTTCCTTATTTGTGATGGTCTCATTATTAGGTCCCTTATATGCATATAGCTTTCTTTCTCTGTCTCCATAATTTATTGATTCAAATTTATCAGAGTTAAATACCATCCTATTTACCTCTGCCCAATCATATACTTTGTTAAGGTCTCTTTGTATGAGCGTTTCCTATCTTCATCACAAGTAATTTCTCTACTTATTCTTGTGTCATCTGCGAAACTACTCACTACCGAATCCTTAACATTATTTTGGTATGTTTCAATCATAATAACAAACAGTATTGCAGCTAACACCGTACCTTGCGGCACACCGGATATTACCTTGGCTTCATCCGATTTCTCGTCGTTTGCAATAACTATCTGTTTCTGTTGTGTAAAAATTCTTTTAACCATCTTCCTACTTTATCCACGATATTGTGTTTTCTAATTTTCTTCGCTAATATATTATGGTCTACTTTATCAAAAGCTTTTGCAAAGTCTAAATAAACCACATCTGTTTCATTTCCGCTTTTCATATTTTTGAATATGTTTTCACGGTGGACTAACAGTTGGGTTTGTGTACTTTTTCCGGGTACGAAACATGTTGTCCTTTATTAAACAAATTATTTTTTATTAAATGTTTCATAATATTTTTCTTCATTACCCTTTCATACACTTTCATTATATGTGATGTTAGACTCACAGGCCTATAATTACTTGCCTCTAGTCTTGATCCACTTTTGAAAGTAGGGGTAATATACGCTAATTTGTGCTCATCATAATCTTGCCTGTATCTACACTTTGTCTTAATAATATTGCAAGTGGCTTTGCGATAGAATGAACTACTTTCTTTAACAAAATAGCAGGAATTCCATCAGGCCCTGCAGCAGCTCCATTTTTAATTTCATTAATAGCCTGCACAATATCAGCTTCATTAATATCTATGTCAGCTAAATATTCACTATTTTCATCCCTTACTTCTATATCATTATCTTCATTATCTATTCTAGGGGTGAATTCTCTCTTATATCGTTCTGCCAGTATGTTGCAAATTTCCTTTTTTTCATTCGTTTTAATCTCCTTCAATCTTAGAGTTCCTATTTCTATTCTTCTTTATTCATCTTCTTCGCATATGAGTATAATAGTTTGGGGTTTGCTTGATATTTAATAGGGTTTTTTCTCCTAGTCCCGTTTTTTCATTTTCTTTTGATTGTATAATCTTTTTTTCTGCATTTTCTATCTTACTTTTTAGTTCTATAACTTTCCATGCATTTTTTTCTTTTGCAAGACCTTTTTTCCACTTTCTGATTTTCTGGAACAAGATTCTTCTGTCTCTTGGTATGCATGAATGATGTTTACTTTTCTTCTTCGGTATATATTTTTCCACTATTATCTCCAATATTTTATATAATATCTCCGTATTTACCCTTATGTCATCACTTACGAAAATGTTATCCAAACTTTGTTTAATTCTTCATTAATTTCTGACCATTTTATATTTTACTGTAGAAGTTGTATTTTCCATATCCTTCCCACTTTTTCATTTCTGCTTATCTCTATTTTCACTTGCTTTGGAATGAACTGTTAATTCTATGACATTATGGTCTGAAATACTCGCATTATAAACTATTATTTCTTTAACATAATTCATCTCGTTCACAAATACTAGGTCTAAAGTATTTTCCTTTCTTGTTGGCAGGTGATTTATTTGTGAATGTTGTATTCTAGTAGCATATCTAATAGCTTTTCAAATTGCCTCTTATCTTCTGCACTACTATTACTCTCTTTTTTATATGTATAAGTACAACCACAATCTCCTATTCGTTCTTTCCATTCTACGAAAGGAAAGTTGAAGTCACCAGATAGGGAGAATATCCAGTCCTTGTGATTTCTACATATATCATCCAATTTTTCAATTATTAAGTCAAACTCTTTAGTATTAGGAGGTCTATATATTACTATGTTCATCAATTTTCAGATTCAAATTCTACCGCTATTAGTCACATTCTGGGTTACTATATTTCTCATATATTTTCCTTGTTTTTTGTCTTTCCCATATATTGTGGTTCCCCCTTGATTCCTATTTTTTCTATCTGATCTATAAGTTTGGAACCCTTTTATTTGATCATCATTCCCAGTCTCTTGGGAATACCAGGTTTCACTTATATTCATTATAAGAGAGA
>NC_087201.1:151715585-151725585 GCF_015104395.2 Macrobrachium nipponense | reverse complement strand
ATCCAAGTAGGATTGTTAAAAGCTATTATGGTGTGCAAGCAATTTATCTGAGTGGAACAGAGTTGGTGAAAAGGGATGTAAATATTAATGAACTTATTGCTTCAATGGAACAATCAGTCATAAAAATACACAATTATGTCGTAGAGATTATTTTATATGCAAAACAAACATAGACTTCCATCCTCATCAGTGTTGACGTTAAAACCTTTTAACGTCAATACAGAACTGATGTTCAAAAGTCTATGTTTGTTTCACATAGTAATATACTCATATATAATTGTGGATTTGTATTAATATAATTAATAATAATAATAATAATAATAATAATAATAATAATAATAATAATAATAATAATAATAATAATAATAATAATAATAATAATAATAATAATATTGTGTAGATGCACTCAGAATATTAAAAGAACTGTTACTGTGGCAGACTCAATCTGCGATGTTAGAATTGTTAACTGTTCAACAAGCAATAAAAAAACTTAAGAAGTATATATTTACTTATTTCTTAAGAGAAGACACAACACAGAGATTACAATACTAAGTGCGATTTCCCTTTCTTATCTGAATTCCATAACACTTTCACCTTCACTTTTCTAGAAGATTTTAGACAGCAGAGGATGAATGCTGAAACCTTAACACGGTTTGTTACATGAAGGATTTACCGAGGAGAGGGAAGCAGAGAAAGTTGAACTAAAAGGAAAGGTCACGAAAGTCAGTGAGAAAATAAGAGGAAATGGCGATATCGCAAAAAACACAAGAAACACAGAACGATTTTATGTTATTCAGGAATGAGAACATCTAGGGTATTATGGCGTGAGAAATAAAGGAGGAAAACGATACAATAATCGTTTAGATAAAAATACAGTCCGTGTGACCCTTTCGTTCACGATGCTATTGCGAAGAAATGGCAGAAGTACCGGCTAAAAACGTTCGTATTATGGCATTTCCAGAGGGGTCGGAACAGTAAGCCGTCAGGAAGAAAAGACAATTTTTCTCTCGAGCAAAAGGCCATAAGTTGATAAGTGGGGCTGGATAGATGATATTGGTCCTCAGGACGACATCGATAGTCGTTACGAAATCGTTTAGTTGCACTGAATACTGACAGAAAGTAACGAAGGAGATATCACTTTAAAATGGGTACAGTCAGCTCTCCCTGTTTCGTCTTTATGCTTCAGGTTCGAGAGTATAACACACACACACACACACACACACACACACACACACACACACAGAGAGAGAGAGAGAGAGAGAGAGAGAGAGAGAGAGAGAGAGAGAGAGAGAGAGGCTCCAAGTATGTGAGAAAAGGACGTTGAGAAATCGTGTCTGGAATCATGAAAATCTGATATTTCATGAGCATTTTCCTAGTACAATGAATCCCCTCGGATGAGCTTTGTTTTCGTAAGCAAGTTGATAATTCAGGAGATATCTTATTTCATCATAGACGATTGATTTCCTTACAGATTTTAGGGCGGCTTCCTCATAATTCGGTGTGTGATCAAACTTGACATTTATCATACACATATGTTTCCCATTCTTTAAACTCATTTGTTTTGACAGATATTTGCATTCATGGGCCGTCATGAACTCCTGTACTTCTGGGTGAGAGAGAACAAAATATGCAACTCTTCATAGCTAAACATGAGACTGGAAGTCTATGGGAACGATAAGGTTCCTTTATGCGTTTTATATTATTTGGATATCAACGCATCAGTAGGATCAGACAAAACTATTGGGAAATCCTGAATTTGATACAGAATTATGAAGGCTTTTCTATTCTCCTGCGAGTAATGGCGCATGTGACCCTTCATCAACTAAAAGAACCTTTAGTTTTGCAGTTTGGAGGATGACACATTTGATGTCTGCAATGGAGAGAGAGCATTGTCCGTAAATCTCTCTTTCTCTCTCTCTCTCTCTCTCTCTCTCTCTCTCTCTCTCTCTCTCTCTCTCTCACACACACACACACACACACACACAAACACACAAATCATGATAAATGACCCTGAGGAATACTCACAACGATGCTGAGGTATATTTCTGGCTATCATGACAGATGAAATAAATAAAATAACTTTACAGTCTACGCATTGAGGAATACACCATCTCTATGAAAGAACGTGATCACTACGAAGTAATTATTACTGGAAAGATAGACTGTGCGATAATTTAGAGATTGGTAAAAGTACATTCCATAAAATAACATAATTTAGTTCCATGTCTTATCATGTCTGCGATTAGGCGCATGATAGATATACTGGCTAACTTTTCGTAGATACGTCAATGGCCATGTATTCAACATATATCAGATAGAGAATATTAGATTTTCTGTAAAAGAAAACTATTGTGCCAGCTTTGTCAGTCGGTCTGCCTTCATATCTTAAAAACTACCGGGGTTAGAGTGCTGCAAATTGGTATTGCTCATCCACCCTCCAATCATCAAACATACAAAACAGCAGCCCTCTAGCCTCAGATTTTTTTTTTATTTTTTTATTTTAAGGTTAAAGTTAGCCATAATTGTACTTCTTGCAGCGCAATAGGTACCAACAACATAGGCCACCACCGGATCGTGGCTGATTTTCATAAGCCGCGGCTAAAAATTATAATGGCCGTGGCTAAGACCACCACAGGACAAAAATCTTGACTGCGCCGAAGAAACTCCGGCGTATTTTTTACTTGTTTAAATTGTGGTAACAGTTAGGGGTCTGGAATTTAAAAAAAAACACTGAACTAACTTAAAGGAAAAGTCACTGGGGCTTTTCCCGCGAAGGAGAACAAAGGAGACTCAAAAGTTTGAAGGAAGAAAGGACATTTGAGAGAAGTTTTCTTCACAGAAATGAAGAAAAATTTAGACAATGAAAAGAAAAAAGTAAGTAAACAACTGAATAGCGATTGGCTCCTGAGTCTGTAGAACAAGAAGGGCTCAGCATGTTGGAAATGAGATACAAAGAGGGTAGATATGAAAGAATTTATTTGCTACTCGTCTTTTCAAAAAAGTGATAAGCTAGCGTAGAAGAAAAAAAATGAGATGAGATGACCCGAATTTTTTCACACCTGTTTCATTTTTACTGTTTCCGTGTATACAGAAGTACAGACAAAAATTTTTAACAAGAGAAAATTTTTAAATATTTTATACAAAAACACGTATATTAGATATATATATATATATAATATATATATATATATATAATATATTATTGATATATATATATATATATATACTATATATTAAATATCTATATTATATATATTATGCTATATATATAATATAATCATATATTATATTATATATTATATATATATATATTATATATTCTATATATATATATAAATATATATATATATGCTATATATATTTAGATAATTATATATATAATATTTTATATATATAATAATATCATTATATATTATAATATATATAATATATATATATATACTATTATATATACATATATATATATATTAATATAATATATCTATCTATATATATAATATATATTATATATATATAATATAATATTCGATATATATAATATATATATACTATATATAATATAGATATATATATTATTAATATATATATAAATCTATAATATATATTATCTATATCTATATATATATATATATATAATATATTATATAATAGTTAATATTATATATATATTATATTATTATATGATATATATCTATATATATCTATATCTATTATACTATATATATATATATATCTATATATATATATATATATATATATATATATATATATATATATATATATATCTATATATACATATATAGGGATATATATGATATACATATAATATATATATATATTTATTATATATATATATATATATATATATCTAGATATATCTCTATATATATATATATATATATATATATATAGATAGATATATAGATATATATATATATATATATATATATATATATATATATATATATATATATATATATATATATATAATCTATATATATATACATATATATATATATATATTATATATATATATATATATATATCTAGATATATATATAATATATATATATATATATATATCTAATATATATATATTATATATATAATATATATATAGATCTAAGGGGATATATATATGTACTTCAAAAAGTAAAATAGCACAGCACAGCTGGATGACATTCGTTTTCTCTCTCTCTCCAACACCAACCCCCACCCCCCCTTCTCTCTCTCTCTCTCTCTCTCTCTCTCTCTCTCTCTCTCTCTCTCTCTCTACATTACCTAAGGCAATTAAATCAGACATGTGAACTACAAAATATACTTATTTAACAGGAAAATATTAGCTAAATAATTTAGGTTCTTAACAAAATGATTAAATGAAAGGTTGAACTCAGATCCCAAGAATTGCCGAATATCAAGAAGAAATAATTAAGTTTGTATAAGGAATAACACCTTTCAAGAAGTAATACTATTCATGATCTGGAAGTAATTATATGAACGGCTAATTTCTCCGGAGTTACACCGTTAAACGGTATTACTGTAGTTTTGATTTATAAATGACTGAGGCAGTATCATTATTCACAGATTTAAATATTTGTGTAAATAATGACTTGTAAATCGTTTCGTGCCTTCATATTCTTGTTTAATTTTGACATAGTTCGCTCGTAGCTTTTAACTTTAAGCCACATTAGAGAACATAATGAAACAATGGCATTGCCCGTTCACGCAGACAATCGAATGACCCATTATGCTGGATCCTGCCTTCACGGAATGCAACATTGAGGAACATCACTACAGTATTCCTAATATATCCTTGGCGTTATGGAATGGAATGGGATATAGAATTTAGGCCAAAGCCCAAACACTGGGACCTTTGCGGTTATTCGGCGTTGAGACGGAATAGAAAGGCTTGAGAGAAATAACAGGAGGGAAGACCTCTCAGTTGCTTTATGAAACAAGTGTTGAGAGAGGATGGATATAAAGATGGGCGAGAATATGAATGGAGGGCCAGCAGGGACGCTGCAGAGAACATTAAGTAACGCCTACATGGTGCACTGACAACACTACCCTCCTACGGGGCTCAGTGTTGTGTTGGTCTTTAATATCAACTCTCATTACAAGGCAAACGTCACCAACTGAAGTTGCATAGACCTCTATCGAAAGCAGTTTATTTCCTGTTCGTTTTTACATCGGCTTCTAGTGATGAACCAGTGCTATATTTACGTGGTATTACTTACTATAACCTTTCGTACATAAGGCCACCTAACGATACTAGTATGAAGCCATCCTTTTAGTCTTTTGTATACTCTTCCCATTGGTTTAGTTAATGTTATGTCATTCATTTATTAACGAATTATGCTTTACAACAAAAATTGTTTGCCCACCTACTTGAATAGCGTATCAATGGACAGACCCCAAAGGCATTAGCGATTAGTTTTATAATTTTGAGCAACTGTCATATCCACACCTATAAAGGCCTGTCCACACGAGCGGGCCTGATCGGCGTGCTCCGGGGTTGACGGGCAAATTCTGGCTGGCTCACCCGTGAATGTTGTCCACACGGGTGAGGCGATGGAGAGGTGGTTTGCCCGACGATGCCAGTAGTGTCTTCTGTGCGGTATGATAAACATGGTGCCTACCGCAAAGAAGATGATATTGTGTATCATGATAATTGCTTTTTATGTGATGAAAAAGAGGAAAAAGAAGAGAATATGGCGCAAAGAATGGCTCAGTAAAAGAAATGTATATGGTTAACGTAACGTCTGCCAGGGTCGAGGCTCAAGCCATCGGGCACCACCATGGTGATTTTGCTACAAGACCAATCGGGCAATTTGACAGTTTGCGTGTCAAGTGTGCCCGTTAGAGGGGATGTCCGCCGATCAGGCCCGGTCGTGTGGACAGGCGCTTTATATATAGTTTAAGCTATGATCCAGTCTCAACGAGCTAAATTTATGAGTAAACATCATTCAATATATTTTCCATTTTCTTTAATAGTCAGTTAGCTAAATCCTTTGATAATTGCCCATCATGGTTAGCCAATAAAATTAAGTTCTTACCCATAAGTAAGATACTCGTATAATACTATTTACTTTAGTTCTCTCAATATTCACCTTTTCTTAAGTAAATCCATTATTTTCACCTACAATGCATTTCTTGGCCGTGTCCAATTGATTTTCGCTGATAAAATCCTACCAAAACATCGGATATGGGTCACATTTTGGAAATAGGTATTTGAAGCCACAGCCTAATTGGCAAAAATATGCAATAATGTGTAATGTGAATAATAAAGGCACTTACCAGAGTAAATCTAAGACATTGAAAGGGTAACTTAGCTAAATTTAGACGCACCCAGAGAGAGACTATGTAGACGTCATTACTGAAGGCCCTCCCACTCATTGATACTCTACTGTAGTATGACGTAGTTACCACTTTATGAATGAAGACACACAAACAGCTACCCTATACATCTCTCTCTTCTCTCTCTCTCTCCTCCTCTCTCTCTCTCTCTCTCTCTCTCTATATATTATAAATATATATATATATATATATATTAACTATTATATATATATATTATAATATATATATATATATATAATATATATAAATATATATATATACCACATATATCTATATATATATTAATTATATATATATATATATATATATATATATAATATATAAGAATTTATAATATATCTATATATATATATAAATATATATATAATATAATATATATATATAATATATATATATATATATTATATATATTTATATATATAATATATATATATATATAATATATATATATATAAATAATATATATATATATATTTATATATATAATATTATATATTATATATTATAATTAGATATATATAATATTATATATATATATAATTTATATATATATACTTATATATATTAAATTAATATATAATGTAATAGATATAATATATTATCTATATATATATAATTTGTTATATATAATATAATATATATATATAGTATAATAAATATATAATATTAAATAGGTATTAAGATTAAGACAGAACTTGTTCGAATCTGAGTCTTGCTCATTGAGCAGCCCATAAGTAAAGAAGTTTTGTTACAAATACAGAAATCAATATTTCTACATGAGTTAAGGGAAAAAAAAAAGAAAATAGAGAACACAACCAAAATCATTTTTATTCATTTTCATCATCGTCATCATCCAGGTATAGGTCTTCTATATCCTCGTCATCGTTGTCTAAGTTTATAATGATAGGTCCAACAGGCTCTTGAATGTTGTCCACTGACCAATACCCATCCTCAAAGGCTCGAGATCGTTTCACTGCAGACCCCCAAACACTTTCAGTGGCCAAAAGCTTGGCTTCCTCCAGTCTTGCCTGCAAGTCTGCCCGGGTGAATCGCTATAAAGATGAACGCACATGACGTTTCATACACGCCCATACTTGCTCAATGGCATTGAGCTCTGAGTGGGCAGGTGGCAGACGCACCACCTCGTGGCCCCACTCTCGATTATGTTGTCCACGATGTACTGTGGTTTTGGCCTTTCTGTTGACATATGAGCAACAGCTCAGGTCTTGTGGCACCGTCTGGGGCAGAGATTCGGCGACTCTGAAGCCAGGTATAAAGGTCTGCTTTCTTGGTGGCCGTGGTAGACACTGACACTCGTCTAATAGCTGGCTGTGATGAGGTACATTGTCGAGCACCAACACTGATGGTTCAGGCAGCAATGGTTGAAGCTGCGTTGCTAACCAGCGTATGAACAACTCGCCTGTCATTTCCCAGTGGTAATCGCCAATTATACTCTTTGCAGGATAACAAAGGAAAGTGCCTTCAATAAATCCATTTGCTGTGCCATCTGCTACCACCACGAAGCGCTCTCCCTCGCCAGGTGGTACCTGTCGGCTATGCGTGGCACTGGTAGCAGGTTGTGCGGTGTCCACCCACTCTCTATTGTGGCTCATTCTGGTGGTGAACCACGTCTCATCGACATATACTATCTCCCTTCCATCTTCTCGATGGCGCTTCAGAGCCCGGAAAGCCCCGATCCGTCGGCAAACCACACCAATAGACTCTTTTGCAAGATACATCTTTCGTTGAGACGTTTTGTATCTGAATCCCATATCTTGCAGAAGCCGCCACACCGCTATCTTGGAGGTTGTTTCAGGGATTATGGTGGCTGTCTTCAAATCTGTCATCCGGTTTCTAACATTAAATACTTGCTTTGTAGCAAATATCTCGTGAACAAACCGACGAATGGCACCCACTGTAAAATTATCAAAGACTTGTGGTATAGGAAATACTTCGCCAGCAGACTCATGTGAGATCACTCATCTGTTACGGTGAACAATCTCCCTCACAGAAAGCGACGTGATACCCATGAAATTTGCCACACGGTTGTAGGGCCTGTGTGGACAAAGACCAGTATATAGCCAGTGGATAAAAATGCATTATATGTTATACTTTGTTTTCTCTACGCACACGTTCATACAAAGAAATTGATATTATTATAAGTCATAATAATCACATTAATATTCGTCACAGTTATTATCATTATTGTTGTTATTAATATAAGCATCATTATTGTTATTATTCATACTTCGACATCAAGGAAGAGTATGAGTAGAATATTTAGAGATATATAAATGCTTTACATATATGAACTTAGACATATATGGTACATACATGCACATACACAATTTATAAATGAAGCTTTATATATAAATGTGTGCGTGTGTGTAAGTACATGTGTGTGTGTATATATATATATATATATATAATATATATATATATCTATATATATATATATATGTATATATATATATATATATACATATATAATATATATTATATATATTATATATATATATATATTATATATATATTATATATATATATATACTATATATATAAGGAGATCAGTAGAATATGTAAATTGTTAAATATGGTTGATGAAGCTAGTCAGTGAGATATTTTGCAGTCAAGAAAAAATCTGTCATCTCTTATTCTTATTGTGAAAATTTAGAAATACATTAATATAAACAAAATATTTTTATTTCTCATTTTTTTTCTAAACTCGTCATTGAAGTATGACCCCTATAAAATTTAATTCAGGCTTACTGTCTGAATCATTTGGTGTTTGTGCATGATCTGTTATCCACTTACCTGTTAATATTAATCACATGACGCATGCGCTTCTTTTCTTTATTGCACACTGCAAAAACACGCAGCACGAAAGCAGTCTTGCAGCCACGAGGACAATTTGCCAGGCCTGCCATAAGTGAAGCACCAGACAGCAGTCACGTAGAACAGATTGACTTTGACGCATGAATGCTCTGCTGTCCTCCTGTTATCGGCGTGTTTACTATTGTGAATGTAAAGTTTACTGGGTATTACGTCTGATGTCATTGTTCACGTCACAACTAGCCTTTCTCTGGGTGCGTCTAAATTTAGCTAAGTTACCCTTTCAATTTCTTATATTTACTCTCTGGTAAGTGCCTTTATTATTCACATTAGACATTACTGCATATTTTGCCAATTAGGCTGTAGCTTCAAATACCTAGTTCCAAAATGTGACCCATATACGATGTTTTGGTAGGATTTTATCAACGAAAATCAATTGGACACGGCCCTGAAATGCATAGTAGACCGAAGCAACCTACAGTCTATATAGTCTCGGTAACGTTTCTTCAACGATGAAGTACTTAGTACCTCCAAGTTCCGATTCTATTATGTCTCAAGTTTTAGAACTTGACATTTCTTGGTAACTATTTTAGACCTTAAATGCAAGCGACTGAATACCAGCAAAAGTAACTTTAAATTTTGCCTCAACTTTTTCCAAACTCTTAATCATACAAACAAACGCAGAGGATAAAGATATTTTCCCATAGTTTTAAAAGCATAGTTCATTGTTAACCTCATCCAAGACAGTTAAGAAACCTAAGGGAAATCCAAGGTAGCATTAGAAGCCCAGAACCATCGCAGCTGCTCAATT
>NC_087201.1:151680585-151710585 GCF_015104395.2 Macrobrachium nipponense | reverse complement strand
CAAATGACGCTATCGTGTGATTTAAATAATATAAATCAATTCGAGAGACTATATATGGTCCTGGCATTCATGAGAAGAATATCTCTAAAGATTTTCTCTTATATACCACTCCTAAACCTCCGGCCTGTATACGCACATACAACATAAGCCATATAACACATTTATATAAATAAATACACAGACCCAACATACGTCCATACACGTCCCTTGCAGCAATAAAGGTGTCAGAGTTTGAAAAATATTGGAAGTGACTGAGGTTATCCGTAGAGGACACGGTAGGAACACATGAACACGTTGTTCATCTAAGCCTTTACGGTTGTGATATGTATATTCGTACATCTTCAGTAGTTAGGTCAAATTTACATGAAAAAATTAGTTTTTATTACGCATGAATACATTACGTTGGAGTGCGAGTAATCTTTGATCATGATCGTCATCAATAACCTCATATTCGCTTTCGAGTAAATACCATAAACCCTGCTGATTTTTAATAGAAAGTTTAGAGAAAATACACTTAATAGATGTATACACCACAGTCTATTGTTATGGCATCTGGATAGTCTTTTAAATGTAGATAGCCGAAACATCATTCTGAATTTCAAAAGGTATAAGGGTGAGACCTTCAAAATCACTCATTGATAAAAAATAGATAAAATCAAATTCTAGATGTCAAGAATATGATTTTAGTTGTGTGGGCAGCGGCATGAGCGATAAATCTTCGGCGAATGAACTTTGCAGTTTGAGGAGATTTTCGATCTGATGGACGTTGCCGCGGGAAATTTATGGGAACCCGGAATCTTGCTGCTCTCTGGGAAATATACTGCACCACATAATATCACATCAGCTTCCTATAAACAAAGGAGCCCGAGAAGTGCCTCGACTGGGAAAGGTTCTTGTTGTCTTCTGTTTGAATTTTACTTTAAGTAAGTTGTAAAGATTATGCGAGTGTGTTTTGTTAATCAGGCAAATACTTAGACTTGATTACTTCGAGTCTCGTCTTCGTAGAAGCTGTTCAATCTCAAAATACTAAACTAGCACGAATTTCTTTTCCTCTGTTTGTGCATGAAGAGATGGAGGCTGATAGTATTCAGCTCCTCTCACTGATTAGACGTCCCTTGATCAAATTGATGAGTGTAGGAATTCCTTCGCTTCGTTGACACTATTTAAGAATACCTCTTCACTGTTTTTCCCAGATTCCTGCAATACATGAAATGAATCTTGTTTGGTCGTTCTGCTATGGCCTCGGGTTTGTAGAAAAATAAGTGAACTATATAAATGTATCCATGTTCGGAAACAAACAACAAGTATACATAAAATGTAAAAAGAAAATAGAAACAACAAAAAAACAAAAAAAAAAATGAAAGAAGAGACCAGTATAAAACTAAAGCAAAAAGGTAGGTTAGAAAACATAGAAGTCTATGAATAAACATTGCTTCCGGGAGATATCAAGGCGCTGTTTCTGATGGAATATCACAAATACAAGGGGGGAAAATCCAGGCAATTTTTTCATATATTCCAATAGAAAGAAGAACACGAGAAACACAAGGTAATCCCATACGATCTAGATCTCACAGCATTGTCCCCGGAAGGAACCATTTGTAGCCAGAGGCGGATTTAAGGGGGGTTCACCTTGTCACGTGCCCCCCTCCCTTATAACCCCCATGGATAGATTAATGTGTAAATCTCAAAGCTATAATTAGATATTGATAATGTGTATCCACTACGCACAAGTAAAATATTGATATAAACACTGAAAACAAAATTATATAATTTTTCTATGCATGTATTTAATTAATGCTTATATTTGCCAAAGATACTTCACCTGCTACTTCATTGAAAGCTACTACAGGTGTTGGAAACAATGTAACATTCTTCAGAATTATAATCTCTCTCTCTCTCTCTCTCTCTCTCTCTCTCTCTCTCTCTCTCTCTCTCTCTCTCACACACACACACACTTTGATAGAAACAACTTCTTGTTAAACAGCTAACACGGTTTCAGACAAAACAGATCCTGCCTATCAAATGTCTTGGAGTTTTTCCATAAAATGCTTGGTATTTACGATAGTTGTAGAGCAATAGAGCCTCCCCACGAAAGATTTCTAGATCCGCCAGTGTTTGTAACAAACAAAGCAGATTTTCCTAACCCCTGGCCGTTTTTGTCACCGCCTCTACCTGTAAAGGAAAGGGCAGTGGAGGAGGAATTTCTTTTATCCTTCCCCGAGTAATTCAGCCACATTCGACATCCTGCTCAGAGTCTAGACTGTCCTTTTGATCGATCTTCTAGTCTACCGGATGTTGGCATCCTTGATCTCGGATCTAACAACGAAGAGGAAAGAGTCGGAATTTGTTATTCCCGTAGAGGTTCTCGTGTAGGTTTCGATACAAAGGAGATGGGTCGTTCTCGTGATGGAAAAGAACAAATAAGCAAGTGTGCTGATACAATATGGCTTACTGTTTTACTCTTAAGTATTGTGATGTTCAAATATTGCAGGCAGTCAATGTACATAACGAGAAATATCAAACGCACGTTGAAAATAATGATCAAAGTTAAATGCATGCATAAATAATAAAATTAAGAAAGATTGAAACTCGGATGAACATATAATTTCCTTCGACCTCTATTCACGAGGGAAAAGACACGTCCCCAACCGGGAAATCATATTTACTGAATTTGAAAATGAAAAGCTTGAAATATCTATCACTTTTTACCCTTTGCTCATTCTTATTAATACCTCTCATTATCGTCCTCCATGAATTGTGGATTTCCAATAGGAACGTGCCTGTTGCAAAGGACGAGATCTTCTTATTCTTCTTTATTTTGCCCATCATTAAGAGACTTCCTTGTCCTCGCCTCTTATACTTTTGTTATATATTTTATCTGCTTCTCATTTACTCACCCACACGAGGTGAATGACACGTGGAACATAGATTTTCATATAAAAGAAGAAGAAAAATTCTATTCCCTCCAATAATTTGTTAGTCAAGTCTTCAGACAAGGGGATGATTCCAGCATTAAGAAGGCTTAGACGAAATTCCTTACACATGAGGTCCATTATTCTTGCACTTAGTAACAATTTAAATCATATATGTATGTATATATATATATATATATATATATATATATATATATATATATATATATATATATAATATATATATATATATAAATATATATATATACGTGAATTGTCGAAGGTAATTCAAGTACTTGCACAAAAGGATAAATCATCACAGGCAAAAGCGAAAATAATTACCCATTAACTATTTACTGAGTTTACCTCATGTTACACACATTAAATCATATGCATCTGCATCTTATTATATAGCATTTCCAGCGTCCTACTTTCAATAATAGCTGCACTAACATTTGACGAATGACATAAAACATATCGACTCTCAGACCTATTTGTCAAATAAACCGACGTCGCTTATCATCGTATGTTTTGCAAATTCGAGGGATGGGATATTCAAGAGTGAAATCCGACAAAAGGTTTTTGCAAAGAGAATGTCGAATTGTTCCTCTTGAATATCAAAGCATAACTCTCAATGTTTGATAAGAGCATTTTAAACAACGATTTCAGTTGATGTCAAAATGCCTTTAGTTTACTGATTTAAGGATTTTATGAAGGCATGGAATGAATATAAATTCATCATCGAATTCACTCCTCCGGTGATTTTTCTCTTATTGAAAATATTCTATGAATGAATGTTATTCAATTTGATTCAGGGAACCGACCTGTATTCCACTGATATATTCTACCCAAATATTTTGTAAAGCTTTTGGTACAGTAAGATTTCAGATGTTTAAGGAAAAAGTAAACTTAAAAGACGGTCTGGAAAGGAATTGTGCAGAGGGAAAGACTCAGTTAAATTACTCATTATTTTTTTGCAGATTTTTATTATTTTATTATCATGACAATGAAATGTAAATTATGGTCTTGGTTTATAAATGGCCTTAATGATCACTCTTTCATTAGAAGGAAGATGTTCTAAGAAAGGGATTCATCTGTTATTCATAATATGAAAATTTTAGTTTTTTCTCTCTCATTTCTGTATATATTTCTATCCAGTTTCAACTGACGTTGACGAATTTGCGAATGTACATTTGCACCTGAAATCCAGGCCAGAGTTTTTTTTTTTTTATGTTAGATGCCTCTATTCAAATAGACAGAGATGCCGCGAAATATATTTCGTTTCAAAATGCATCATGAATTTCATGCAATACAAGTCACTTCTGTCGGAATTAAAAACATATAATGTCAAATAATGCTTTTTTTTTTGTATCTTTTTCATATTTCCGAAGAATGTTTTAATTCTGGTTTATATAAGTTATATGATATCAGTTGATTATGTTTTCTCTCATTTAAACGCAATTCAGTAAGAGCTAAAACCTCCCTAATTTTGAAGCATTATTATATTCAGGATCCCTTCATGAATTATTCACCAATCATGAAAATTATTCCATATCAATAATGGCCCTACTTACCTTTACCCATAACCCTCTATTGATCACAATGCTAAAGTATGATTAATCCTTTCGGCTTGGTTTTTATTAACCAACCCTGGAGATTATTTTTGAAGAATGTTTAGCAAAACAAGTAGAATGTGTGAAAAAAAATTGAAAGGCGTGAGCCAAGGCTCTGGTAACCTTTGTATTCCTGAATATTCTACTACAATATCCCGAAGCCTCTTAACCGATATTTTTTCAGATGTGTTCCTACCCCATTTCGTTTAATCTCACAAATCGTTAAAAGCATTAGGTAACAAATACAAGATTATTAAACAGGGACTCCTCTCTCTCTCTCTCCTTTTTTTTTTTTTTTTTTTTTTTTATCGAACACAAAGGAATAGGATGAACGAAATGCAACGCTTTTGTAAGAAAGAGAGGAAGGCAGTAAATAACAACGGTATTAGGAGGAGTGAACCTCATCAAACCCTCCTCTCTTTTGATTGGATTTGGGAAACGAATTCAGGGGAGCCTTCATCCTCGATAATTCTGTTTTTCTAAATTGATTAGGAACGTCTGAGACAAGCATATTGTCATTATTATATTTATTGTCGAATGTCCTATTTTTTATATATATTGCTTATCGGAAAAGGAGTCTTTCTTTATTCAATAGGGTACGGGGGAGCTTTGGTCACTGCTTCCTTTCTTGTGGGGATTTTAGTTCTGGCTTCAGTGTGGCAATGAAGGTTTTGTGATCAATGTCCACATCTGTTCTTGTATATTCTTATACAGTGGTTAGTGTCGTTGATGGTCACTCAGATGTCGCGGGTTTGCGTCTCCCCCAGGACGACGAGAAATCACTAGCTCATTGTGGGTGTCTTTGGTGGGAGGTTGAAACCAACATTCTTTGGAAGGTTCAATTTTAAGTCAATGGCCCTTGTGCGCTTGTTCAATGTGAACAGGTTTCATCTAATGAAATATAGATAATAATAACAATGACCCTCATCTGAAGATTTCCCATTCTATATAGATATAATTGTTCTGAAAAAAGAATACAACAATAATGATTATCGAGTTATGGTCACCACATCTACGTTATTATCGCCGTAATAAAATTGAAGAGGAAACTTTCAAAATAAAAAAAAAAAAAATTATAATTTGTTGAGGAGGCCACCTCCCTAACAAGATACATAGCTGCTGTATATTACAATCCTCCCCGAGAATTATAGCAAGGATATAATGCCCTTCTCTGGTACATCCACAAGTGGAGAACCTATGTCTTAGATTCCCAAGGAGCGAAATTCCAATATTATTATTATTATCATTATTATTATTATTATTATTAGTAGTAGTAGTAGATGAAACCTATACGTATATACATGGAACAAGCATACGTGGGCCATTGACTCAAGGGTCAAAAGAATGTTAGTTTCAGCCTCCCACAGCAGACCCGACACTGCAGGAGTAACTGATCATGATTCACAGCCGGTGGTTTCTCATCGCCCTTTGGGAGACACGAATTCGCGACATCTGAGTGGCATTCCACGACCCTAACCACTGTACCAGCTAACCAGCTAATGTAAACAAATAAATTTTTTTCTATATACTACTCAATAGCCAAGCTGCATATGAAGTTTGGACAGGGATAATAATACCATCAGTCTGGAAATCTTAGAGACCTGAATATGATCTAATACTATAACATTAGAGGGATTTTCCCTGATGATGTTGCTGGTGAACTGATGTCGGGCTTATAATACTTTGATAATTAGATCGTTAATAACTTTCCTCTTCGCTGACCCAAATGTCATTGAAAATTCTTTCATGCTAAGTTACTTTGATATTGTTGTTGTTAATTGGGAAGGGTTCCTTGTGATCTCAATGTAAACAGTCCAGGCATTTTACTCATTTGTTTTGAAATGGTTACGAAATGGTGTGTGATAAATAATGAACGCGTGAATGAAAGCAATATGCATGTTAATATCAGTTTGAATTTTAATTTCGTATTGGAATGAAATGTGTTTTACTGCATTTTTTCACATAAATCTGCCTTTTTTTCACATGACCTAAGAAAATGCTCCTTGTTTCGTTAACATTTTTAGTCTAGCAAATCAGTATTAGTATTTAAGCATAGAATTATGTCAGGCCTGGTCTAAGATAAATATCCCACTCCTTAGTTACTCAGCCCATCTACGCATACACATAAGCATTTTCAAGGTCAATGAATACCATATGTAGGTCCCTTTGCCTTTCCCCGAATTTCTCCATTAGTTGTCTCAGACAAAATATACCATCTGTTGTTCCCCTTCCCTTCATAAATCCCATCTGCTCTTTACCTATTTGTACTTCTCTCAGTCTAGCATCTATCATCCTTTCCAGTATCTTTAAAGTGTGGGACATATATTTAATGCCCCTATACTTACCAGGCTCTTGGACATCGCCTTTCCCTTTAAAAATTGGGATCAATATACTCCCACGCCACTCATTTGGTATCTTTTCCTGTTCAAGAATCTTTATCATAAGATCGTACAGTATATCCACTCCTTCATCTCCTAATGCTTTCCATGCCCCCACCGGAATCATGTATGGTTCGGTTGCCTTCCCATTCTTCATCTTCTTCAGTGCATTTAGTACCTCTTGCCTAGAAAACCTCATTACAAAGCGAATGTTCACTTGCCCATCCTCTCTTATTAGTCTATTATTTTCTTCATTTAACAACTGTTCGAAATATTCTTTCCATCTCTTCACAATGTCTTCCTCCTTTCTAAGTACTACACCATCTTGATCTTTTATTTGTTTGATGTGTGTAATATCTTTGGTGCTCTTATTTCTAGCCTTTGATAGCTTGATCATCTTCTTTAATACTTCCTTTGTCCCCAGCTCATTATACACATCATCATACGACTTTGCTTTAGCTTGGGCTATCACCTTTTTTACCACCTTGTTTTTCTCTCTGAACCTATCTCTGTCTTCCACTGACTATGACTCTTCCCATCTTTTCTTTGCCTCCTTCTTATCTTTTACTACTTTCTCAATGTCTTCATCCAACCACCAACTCTCCTTTTCTTCCCATATGATACCAGATGTCTCTCCTAGCAGCTCCATTCCATGCCTTCTTATTACTGCTGTATTTCGTGCCCACCGTTCTTGAACATCTTCAATCCCTATATCAATATCCTCTAAAACCCTCCTCTTAAACTCTCTCTTCTTATCCCCTTCCTTCTCTAATTTGTACCATTTAATTTTCCTTATCCCTTTAGCTTTGTTTTTTTTTTTTTTTTCTTTCTTTTTTAACTTCAAGTCCGTACATAGCAGTTTTGATATCTTGTTTAAAAGCTTTCAGGTGAAAATACACATAATTTTTTTTTATGAAGAATACAAGTACTCCAATTTTCGACAACCGAAAATGTTCAGAAACTGTAATATTTTATGTAATAAAACTTTTGGAGTAGAAGCATAAACATTACCTGAATACGAAAAAAACATCCGGGCACTAAATAGTATGGGATATGTATACGTATTTAAACGGCGAAAGACGTAGTTAGTTCTTTAATGGAGTAAAACATTCAAAACGGAATGGGCTGCATGAAGAGAAAGGGAGGTGGATCCTGCGAAATCTAAACATTTTTAGTTTTCGTGCCATCTTGGAAAATGTGCATTTCATATAGTTCTTTGTGGTCTTGGTTTCAAATACGAATTTAACAGATCAGTCATGTGACGCCTGAAATCTCCTAATTTAATTCCTAACAGATGATAGATATTGAATGAGAGGACGCATCATATTTATATATAATAATGGAAAACGCATTAAGGAATTATACGCAACTACAAATGAAATGATATTTCAGTAATATATCAACGTAGGACACTGTCCTCCTTCATACATATATTAGCATACAATAGGAACTGATAACAATCATATATATAAAAAAGCTAATTCCTTGTCCTAGAAAAGATCTCAGTTCACATTGGGGCCGTTGGATTTAGTGATGGATTGACAAAGTAAAAGCACTGAAAATGTCATGTGCATCAAGAATTTACAACAAGCGTTCAAAATATCTATTTGAAAGAGGTCCCATTAGGATTTACATTGCGTGAACCTTACTGAATGGAAAAAAAGAACCTTTCTGTTTGCGAGTTATTCATCAAGCACTGGATTTTTATTTTTTTAGACATGGTTTGCATATAAGGGAGCTTCCTCATTTGCACAATAGGGTAACAGCGAATTCAGAGGGATCAATTTGCGAATGACCGTTGAATTGAGGTTCTGAAACATACCCCTGTTGAATTTCGGTGACGTTGAACAAAGCTAACCATATGCGATGATGGCAAACGTGGAACAAAGCTAACCATATGCGAAGACGGAAAATGTCAGGTCACATGCATATATATATATATATATATATATTATATATTATATATATATATTATATATATATATATATATATATATATATATATATATACATATATATATATATATCATATATATATGTATATATATATATATATATATATATATATATATATATATATATATATATATATATATGTACATATATATATGTGTTACACTAACAGAATCACGAAAGTTAGGAACGTGATAAATCCATAAATAAAGATAAATGCCACGAAGGAAAAATAAAACGAAAGGAGTCTGCGAGATCTTTCGGCTGAAAAGCCCTTTACTTAAGCAGCTACTGACAAAAATATGAGAAAAGACAATACAAGAAGGTTCGTATAACTGACAGATAGGGATTATAGAAGGATTAGTGCCTAGAATCCGACACACCTGGAAGATAAGAAACCTTCCCAAACAAGCATAAACAAAGGGTGCAATTAAAGGTTTAAGACAATCATCTCAGATACAATCTCCAGACAATTAAAGGATTATAGGTGACAGCTATACGGAACCTGGTAGACAAAACCATATTCACAAAAAATGACAGACATACATTACAATAAAAAATTTTTAATAACTCTAAGGCAACTGATTTTTATTTAAGTCAGTAATTATATATTTGAGGTCATTCTTAAACATGTTACAGATACAAGGGTCTAAATGAAAAAGGCCACGACTAACATTGAAATTACAATGAAAAGTAAGTTGTATTAAAGCAGATTCTAAAAGATTTCGTGATAAGACATCTCTTGACCGTGCAATTACTGAACTGTCAATCCAATTAATTCGGTGGTTGTTTTCACTTAAATGAATAAATAATGCATTAGATTTTTGCCCAGTTTTTACAGAGTATTTATGCTGGCTTAGCCTTACTTCTAAGCCCTTGCTCGCAGACTCCTTCGTTTATTTTTCCTTTGTGGCATTTATCTTTATTTATGGATTTATCACGTTCCTAACTTTCGTGATTCTGTTATACATAATGAGGGCCACGTTTACTTTCGCTATCCTGTTTCCTCTTTTGAGATGTGTTGTCACTACCTTCTCCAAGTCTCTTGTGGCTGCACATTCAACCAGAATTCGTCTTAAGTTCCTGAAGAAGTGCCTTTCTGAACAAGTGCTCCCTAAATCCTTGCTGCCACGCCGTCTAAGAAGATATGACAATCACCCATTCAATGAATTTAGTGCCATGATGTTGAAACAGCACATAGCAGCCGCCAAACAAGAAGAGAAAGAAAAAATTCAAGGAACTGGAAAGAACAAGGATCTCTTTCAATCATTCTATCCCGGCTGATTGGAAGGACTCGTGGCGACGGGAAATTTACGAAAAACTACGTAGGACTACAGATGCCCTGAAAAGGAAACTCGACAGAAAACTAAAAAAATCTTATTGATAGCAGTGATTGGACTAATTGTGCACGTCAAGATTGTGTTGTTAACTTATCTAGTAAACAAATAAGTGAAAATGTTGTGAGTGCGCTTGGATATGGTTTATCTTTCTTTGCAACAAGTAGACCTTCGGCTTTAATGATTGGGTCATCCCTAAGTAAATTTGAAAAAATATTGTGATCTTCCTCAAAATCATGTCGACATGATTAAAGGTATTGTTTACGGAGCTGCCAATGTTAAGCATGAAAGTAACTTCCCTGCTCGCTATAAGAAAAGTTTGACCGATCTTAAAAAGGACAATACTATCCACATCACAAAAGCGGATAAGTCAAATAGTATAGTAATTTTAGATAAAGCTGACTAACATACGTATGCAAGCCCTACTGGATGATGATGTGACTTATAAAAAACTAACAAAAAATCCTCTTGATCAAGTCATAAAAAACTTCAATAGCATAGTGAAAAGTATCCTTAAAGATAAAACAGAACTACTAGGCAAATTGTCAGTCAATTCTCCTTCGCTACCTTACTTATATGGATTAGTCAAAACGCACAAAGAAAATAACCCTATGCGGCCTATTATCAGTACTGTTGGTTCAATTTCATATAAACTCTCGAAATATATCACTAAGATCTTGTCCCCGTTACTTGGAACCATCTCCGATTCTCATATATATAATTCTCTAGATTTAGTTGATAAATTATACAAAATTGCTCTTTGCCCTACTGATAGATTCGTTAGTTTTGACGTATGTTCTCTTTTTACTAAAGTCCCTATAGACTCTATTTTAGAATATCTTAGCAATGAACTAACTCAGCATGAATTACCTCTACCTATAAGTCACATTATTTCACTCACGAGTTTGTGCATTTGTGATTGTAAGTTTATATTCAATGGTGAATTTTATCAACAAATTTTTGGCATGGCAATGGGAAATCCTTTATCACCATTGCTCTCAAACCTGTATATGGATTCTTCGAAAAAACGCTACTTACCTAATATCATTCATATTCCTGTAAAGTGGTATCGTTACGTTGATGATTGTTTAGCTGTTCTTCCTGTCGGTATTGATGTAAATGATTTACTCTCTAAATTAAATAACCAGGTACCATCGATTAAGTTTACTCTAGAATTAGAAAAAGACAATTGCCTCCCTTTCTTAGATGTTTTTGATACATAGAGAACCATTTCAATGTAAATTCAGTATTTATAGGAAACCGACTAACAACTTAACTTATCATTTCTTCTCAGGCCACCATCTTAATATAAAAATATCAATTTTTTTTTCCTCTATGTTTTTACGAGCATTACGAATTGTCAGTCCACAATATTTGGATCAAGAAATTGAATACATAAGAAAAATAGGGAAAGATTTATGCTATCCATCACATAATTATTTGACATTTGGTTTTAATAAAGCCACAAAAAGTTTTATACTGAAAACAACACACAGAAAGAAAATTCTAAGAACATTCTCAGTTTTGCCTTTATTTTAACGGATTGAAACCATTAAAAACCATTGTTAAAAGCTTTTAATGTCAACCTTGTTTCTTCCTATAATAACACACTAAAAAGAATGTTAATAAAAAATGGTCCCAGAGAAAGCAACAACATAATATATAAAATTCCATGTATGGATTGTCCCTCATTCTACCTGGGACAGTCGAGCAAGGGCTTAGAAGTAAGGCTAAAGCCAGCATAAATACTCTGTAAAAACTGGGCAAAAATCTAATGCGTTATTTATTCATTTAAGTGAAAACAACCACCGAATTAATTGGATTGACAGTTCAGTAATTGCACGGTCAAGAGATGTCTTATCACGAAATCTTTTAGAATCTGCTTTAATACAACTTACTTTTAATTGTAATTTCAATGTTAGTCGTGGCCTTTTTTTTCATTTAGACCCTTGTATCTGTAACATGTTTAAGAATGACCTCAAATATATAATTACTGACTTAAATAAAAAATCAGTTGCCTTAGAGTTATTAAAAAATTTTTTTTTTATTGTAATGTAATGTCTGTCCATTTTTGTGAATATGGTTTTGTCTACCAGGTTCCGTATAGCTGTCACTATAATCCTTTAATTGTCTGGAGATTGTTATCTGAGATGATTGTCTTAAACCTTTAATTGCACCCTTTGTTTATGCTTGTTTGGGAAGGTTTCTATCTTCCAGGTGTGTCGGATTCTAGGCACTAATCCATTCTATAATCCCTATCTGTCAGTTATACGAACCTTCTTGTATTGTCTTTTCTCGTATTTTTGTCAGTAGCTGCTTAAGTAAAGGGCTTTTTCAGCCGAAAAGATCTCGCAGACTCCTTCGTTTATTTTTGTCCTTCGTGGCATTTATCTTTATTTATATATATATATATATATATATATAATATATATATATATATATATATATATATATATATATATATATATATATATATTTATATATATTTACACATACAAGTAGTAAAATAATTGTAAGTATGCCTTCATCAGTATGAATAGATTTTATTTCGGCTCACCCACGTTTCTAATCAGAATTAGTCATCAAAATTAATTCCATTTATTCTTTCTTTGCAGCAATATATTTCCTGAACATAAATTCGGCATATTTCCCTCGAACTTTTCAAAATGAAATTTGTTACCCAGAGAGATTTTCCATATTTCATGTATTATGACTCCCATTCTTCGGAATGGAAGAGGCTTCATTAACAGATTTTCATTCTCTGGATAAAATAAGTCTCTTGAGTGATATTTATCAGGCTGTAAAATTTCTTCACGCAGTTCACCTCCATCGAAATCATCAGCATTTCTGTTTTATTTTTAAATGTGCTATCTTACAGATTATAATGCTATTGTTCTAATTCATCTTCTGTAAAACTTGTCTCGTATTTTATTACTTGTATGATTTACCAGCGGATAAATCCACGAGAAGTGGAAGAGAGACAGGATTTGTGTAAGAAATATAGGAAAGATTAAATTTATATGAATTGCTCTCTCTCTCTCTCTCTCTCTCTCTCTCTCTCTCTCTCTCTCTCTCTCTCTCTCTCTCTCTCCGAAAAATGGCATATATCTCCTCTATACTGCATGCTATCCAATATACTTAAATATTTCGTCATTTTGTGTCCCTTGACACGATATTAAACTATTCTATCCTCTTATTTACATTTTATTAATTAGAGTTACAAAATTCAATGATACAATTAAATTTCTAATCTCAACAATTTTCTTACTTATCATAGTAGTAATAGAACACCTTAGCTTCTTTTTTGTGACTTCTTTTAAAATAATAATAATAATAATAATAATAATAATAATAATAATAATAATAATAATAATAATAATAATAATAATAGCAGGAGGAGTGGGTTAGGTCGTCAATAGACTCAAGTCAAGTTAAGCAACATTGGGGCTGGTCAGTCGTTGGATGGGTGACCGCTCTCCTCGGCGTTGATTCCCTTGGAAAGGATCTTTACAATAATTTCCTCAGTCTACTCAGCTGTAAATGAGTACCTATCCCTGATGGGGTAGGGTCCAGCTATGTGTTAAATAGCAAAACTCAGCAATGATGGAAAGAAATGAAGGAATAAACGACAACGACGTAAATGGAACCTCTGGCAACAGAGGAGCTTCGTCCGGCAACCAGGTATTCAACCCAATTGAAGGGGAAGACGGTCAGGTACTTGGAGGTCGTCATCCAGCAATTGATCACCACAACGACAGTAATCAACAGCCTGAGATTGGAGCTACAGAGGCAAAAAGGAAGAAATGGACAAAAGAAGAAAATAAGGAAATTTGGAGATGCTACATCAGAAGAAACCCGACAGAGAGAGGATATAGAAGAAGATTGGTCAACATCTGGAATGAGAGGAATAACACCCCCCAAACAGAGCAGAGGCTGGCAGACCAAGTAAGGAACATAAAGAAAAAGAACTGGCTCTCCCCAACAGAAAGAGAAGAACTGGAAAGGGAAATGTCACACGACAACGAATTACACGAACACGAACTGAGAGACGATGCCACAGAAGGACGACAGGAGGATGAGGTATCAAACAACGACACACGAAGAAACACTGACGGAGTAACAGAGAGAACGGAATGGGTAGAAAAGATTAGACAATGGATGGAGCCGGATACAAAGAAAACAAAGATCCCCTCCATGAAAGCCACTACAACCAAGAAATGAAATTAGGGAGAAAACAAGTGAGGTCAATGGAATAATGGGCATAATACACACCACCAGTATCACAGAAACACATAACTTGACATATGCAGGAGCAAGATTAGTAGCAGAACTGATGGGGATTCGAACACCAACACCACCACACAACCAACCCAACAGAAACCAAAACCAGCAACCTCCTTGGAAAAAGGCGCCTTGAAAGCAAATCTTGGTGATGAGATCTGACTTGAGTAAACTGAAAGAGATGGCAGAAAAAAGGCTAAGAAGCAAAGAAACAAGGGAGGAACTCAACGAGAAAATACAAAGTACAAGAGAGGGACTAAACAACACAATAGAAGATGTAAAACAGAGGCTTAAGGCCAAAGCACATAAGATAACAACGGTACATGAACAGGAAAAAGGGATACCAACAGAACAAACTATTCGGAACCATCCAGAAAAGACTATACAGCCAACTAAGAGGGGAAGACAACCACCCAGAAATTCCTGAAGCCGAACCAAGTAAGAGACTCTGGGAAAACATATGGAGCAATAACGGTATCACACAACAAACATGCAACATGGCTCCAGGAAGTCAAGGAAAAAGAAACAGGGAGAATAAAACAAAGATTCACAGAGATCACGACAGACACAGCCAGACACCAACTAAAGAAAATGCCAAACTGGAAAGCCCCAGGTCCCGATGAAGTCCATGGATACTGGCTCAAAAACTTCAAGGCCCTACACCCACGAATAGCAGAACAACTCCAGCATTGTATCTCAAATCACCAAGCACCCAAATGGATGACCACAGGAAGAACATCCTTAGTACAAAAAGACAAGAGTAAGGGAAATATAGCCAGTAACTACAGGCCTATCACCTGCCTACCAATAATGTGGAAGTTACTAACAGGTATCATCAGTGAAAGGCTATACAACTACCTAGAGGAGACAAACACCATCCCCCACCAACAGAAAGGCTGCAGAAGGAAGTGGGTAGGGGCACAAAAGACCAGCTCCTGATAGACAAAATGGTAATGAAAAACAGTAGGAGAAGGAAAAACCAACCTAAGCATGGCATGGATAGACTATAAGAAAGCCTTCGACATGATACCACACACATGGCTAATAGAATGCCTGAAAATATATGGGGCTGAGGAAAACACCATCAGCTTCCTCAAAAATACAATGCGCAACTGAAATACAATACTTACAAGCTCTGGAATAAGACTAGCAGAGGTTAATATCAGGAGAGGGATCTTCCAGGGCGACTCACTGTCCCCACTACTCTTAGTAGTAGCCATGATTCCATGACAAAAAGTACTACAGAGATGGATGACCGTGGGTACCAACTCAAGAAAAGAGGCAACATAATCAACCATCTGATGTTCATGGACGACATCAAGCTGTATGGTAAGAGCATCAAGGAAATAGATACCCTAATCCAGACTGTAAGGATTGTATCTGGGGACATCAGGATGGAGTTTGGAATAGAAAATGCGCCTTAGTCAACATACAAAAGGCAAAGAGTAACGAGAACTGAAGGGTATAAAGCTACCAGATGGGAGCAACATCAAACACATAAATGAGACAGAATACAAATACCTGGGAATAATGGAAGGAGGGATATAAAAACACAAGAGATGAAAGACACGATCAGGAAAGAATATATGCAGAGACTCAAGGCAATACTCAAGTCAAAACTCAATGCCGGAATATGATAAAAGCCATAAACACATGGGCAGTGCCAGTAATCAGATACAGCGCAGGAATAGTGGAATGGACGAAGGCAGAACTTCGCAGCATAGATCAGAAAACCAGGAAACATATGACAATACACAAAGCACTACACCCAAGAGCAAATACGGACAGACTATACATAACACGAACGAAAGGAAGGAGAGACTACTAAGTATAGAGGACTGCGTCAACATCGAGAACAGAGCACTGGGGCAATATCTGAAAACCAGTGAGACGAGTGGCTAAAGAGTGTATGGGAAGAGGACTAATAAAAGTTGACGAAGACCCAGAAATATACAGAGACAGGAGAAAGACAGACAGAACAGAGGACTGGCACAACAAACCAATGCACGGACAATACATGAGACAGACTAAAGAACTAGCCAGCGATGACACGTGGCAATGGCTACAGAGGGGAGAGCTAAAGAAGAAAACTGAAGGAATGATAACAGCAGCACAAGATCAGGCCCTAAGAACCAGATATGTTC
The DNA here is from genome assembly GCF_015104395.2 of Macrobrachium nipponense. NCBI lineage: Eukaryota > Metazoa > Arthropoda > Malacostraca > Decapoda > Palaemonidae > Macrobrachium > Macrobrachium nipponense. Next base: position 151,693,967 of record NC_087201.1, on the reverse strand, counting down.
AAAGAACGATAGACGGAAATAACATCTCTCCCATATGTAGGAAGTGCAATACGAAAAATGAAACCATAAACCACATAGCAAGTGAATATGCCCGGCACTTGCACAGAACCAGTACAAAAAGAGGCATGATTCAGTAGCAAAAGCACTCCACTGGAGCCTGTGCAAGAAACATCAGCTACCTTGCAGTAATAAGTGGTACGAGCACCAACCTGAAAGAGTGATAGAAAACGATCAGGCAAAGATCCTCTGGACTATGGTATCAGACGGAATAGGGTGATACGTGCAAAACAGACCAGACGTGACGTTGATTGACAAAGTCAAGAAGAAAGTATCACTCATTGATGTCCTAATACCATGGGACACCAGAGTTGAAGAGAAAGAGAGGGAAAAAATGGATAAGTATCAAGATCTGAAAATAGAAATAAGAAGGATATGGGATATGCCAGTGGAAATCGTATACCCATAATCATAGGAGCACTTGGCACGATCCCAAGATCCCTGAAAAGGAATCTAGAAAAACTAGAGGCTGAAGTAGCTCCAGGACTCATGCAGAAGAGTGTGATCCTAGAAACAGCACACATAGTAAGAAAAGTGATGGACTCCTAAGGAGGCAGGATGCAACCTGGAACCCCACACTATAAATACCACCCATGTCGAATAGAGCTGTAATAGAGCAAAAAAAAAAAAAAAAAAAAAAAAAAAAAAAATAGCAGAACAACTTCAGCATTGTATCACAAATCACAATGCCCCTAAACGAATGACCACAGGAAGAACATCCTTAGTACAAAAAGACAAGAGTAAGGGAAATATAGCCAGTAACTACAGGCCTAACACCTGCCTACCAATAATTTGGAAGTTACTGACAGGTATCATCAGCGAAAAGCAGCATACTGAATGCGACTGACAGAAAACAGGTTGAAGCCTATAAGATGAACTGTTTGAAAGGCATATATGAGGTGTCAGAAGAAATTGGAGATGGTACAGTCGTGTGGAAAGAAGCTTATAAAAAATACTAACAGCGAAAAATTTCTCTACGGTCATTCACACAGACTCTTTCCCCAAACCTAATGCCATTTTTCCTCCAGTAACAATGAAAATTATTACATTATATACATAATAAAAACGCGATTAAAAGTATGATGACGTCAACTCCACCCCATTACATAATCACTTAAAAGACTGGAATAGTATGGCATCATTCTTTCCTAGTGAGGAGCTCTGACTAAGGCAAGATTTTTCATTAAGAAGTCCCGTCAGGAACGTTCAACCTTTCGGTAAAGGAAAGGAAAAAAATCGTTAGTCTTAATTTAGACAGGGATTGTGTCGATATACAAATAAGGTCTTTATGCGTGGAGCGTTTAAGGTCGAATTTCATCCTAAAGAAGCTTGGAGAATAAGCTGTGAGTCTTCCACGGCTTCATTCTTTTGAGTGTTTTTCCACAAAATCTGGCTTTTACAATGACACCCCAGATCTGAGAATACGCAGAGAAATCTACCGTAAAAGTATCGGGGAATTTTCTAAATATTATTATTCTCTTCTCTACTACAGGATACTAGAGGATACAAACACTATCCCCCACCAACAGAAAGGCTGCAGAAGGAAGTGTAGGGGCACAAAAGACCAGCTCCTGATAGAAAAAATGGTAATGAAGAACAGTAAGAGAAGGAAACCCAACCTAAGCATGACATGAATAGACTATAAGAAAGCCATCGACATGGTACCACACACATGGCTAAAAGAATGCCTGAAAATATATGGGGCAGAGGAAAACACCATCAGCTTCCTCAAAAATACAATGCGCAACTGGAATACAATACTTACAAGCTCTGGAATAAGACTAGCAGAGGTTAATATCAGGAGAGGGATCTTCCAGGGCGACTCACTGTCCCCACTACTCTTCGTAGTAGCCATGATTCCCATGACAAAAGTACTGCAGAAGATGGATGCTGGGTACCAACTCATGAAAAGAGGTAACAGAATTGACCATCTGATGTTCATGGACGACATCAAGCTGTATGGTAAGAGCATCAAGGAAATAAATACCCTAATCCAGACTGTAAGGATTGTATCTGGGGACATCAGGATGGAGTTTGGAATAGAAAAATGTGCCTTATTCAACAGACAAAAGGGCAAAGTAACAAGGACTGAAGGGATAAAGCTACCAGATGGGAACAACATCAAACACATAGATGAGACGGGATACAAATACCTGGGAATAATGGAAGAAGGGGATATAAAACATGAAGTGATGAAGGACACGATCAGGAAAGAATATTTGCAGAAACTCAAGGCGATACTCAGGTGAAAACTCAATGCCGGAAATATGATAAAAGCCATAAACACATGGGCAGTGCCAGTAATCAGGTACAGCGCAGGAATAGTGGAATGGACGAAGGCAGAACTTCGCAGCATAGATCAGAAAACGAGGAAACATATGACAACACACAAAGCACTACACCCAAGAGCAAAGCAAATACGGACAGACTATACATAACACGAAAGGAAGGAGGGAGGGGACTACTAAGCATAGAGGACTGCGTCAACATCGAGAACAGAGCACTGGGGCAATATATGAAGACCAGTGAAGACGAGTTGCTCTAGAGTGCATGGGAAGAAGGACTGATAAAAGTAGAAGACCAGAAATATACAAAGACAGGAGAAAGACAAGCAGAACAGAGGACTGGCATAACAACCTAATGCACGGACAATACATGAGACAGACTAAAGAATTAGCCAGCGATGACACGTGGCAATGGCTACAGAGGGGAGAGCTCAAGAAGGAAACTGAAGGAATGATAACAGCATTACAAGATCAGGCCCTAAGAACCAGATATGTCCAAAGAATGATAGTTGGAAATAACATCTCTCCCATATGTAGGAAGTGCAATACGAAAAATGAAACCATAAACCACATAGCAAGCGAATGTCCGGCACTTGCACAGAACCAGTACAAAAAGAGGGATGATTCAGGGGCAAAAGCCCTCCACAGGAGCCTGTGCAAGAAACACCAGCTACCTTGCAGTAATAAGTGTGACTAACACCAATCTGAAGGAGTGATAGAAAACGATCAGGCAAAGATCCTCTGGGACTATGGTATCAGAACAGATAGGGTGATACGTGCAAATAAACTAGACATGATGTTGATTGACAAAATCAAGAAGAGTGTATCACTCATTGATGTTGCAATACCATGGGACACAAGAGTTGAAGAGAAAGAGGGAAAAAATGGATAAGTATCAAGACCTGAAAATAGAAATAAGAAGGATATGGGATATACCAGTGGAAATTGTACCCATAATCATAGGAACACTAGGCACGATCCCAAGATCCCTGAAAAGGAATCTGGAAAAACTAGAGGCTGAAGTAGCTCCAGGACTCATGCAGAAGAGTGTGATCCTAGAAATGGCACACATAGTAAGAAAAGTGATGGGCTCCTAAGGAGGCAGGATGCCACCCGGAACCCCACACTATAAATACCACCCAGTCGAATTAGAGGACTGTGATAGAGCAAAAAAAATTAAGAAATTCACAGTCTCGTAAAGAGAGATTGTTGAAAAATATCCACAGTTATATATTTAAAATATATTTCTATGTAAAAATAGAACAAAGACCTTCGAACATGTGAACGGTGTTCCTCATCAGTGTAACGTTACACTGATGATGAACACCGTTCAGGTGTTCGAAAGTCTTTGTTCTATTTTTACATAGAAATATATAATATATAATTTGGATTAAATTTTAAAATAATAATAATAATAATAATAATAATAATAATAATAATAATAATAATAATAATAATAATAATAATAATAATAATAAGAAGAAGAAGAAGAAGAAGAAGAAGAAGAAGAAGAAGAAGAAGGAACTAGAAGACATATCAAAATGTGACTCCAGCACCACTCTATCACTGTTATGGATCTCAGTTGGTTGACCTTCCGAGTCTGGAAACTTGCTAGCGGAAAGAATTCACATTATCATTTGTTATCTTGTCAGAGGAGATGAAGTTCTCAAACTTATTGTTCAAGCTGATGGAAATCCGATCTCATATCACGAACTTATTTTGGTCCTCTATATAAAATCATAAGAAGATAAAACAAAATACGTCCCTTGTTTCGACTAAATATATAATATGTTAATATTCGTAAGGGAGCTTTAATATATGGACTTCACTCAGGATATTACTCAATATTAGTTGGCATAGATATATATAAAAAGAAATCTGCTTGGCGATTACTTACTTCATTTTATCATTGTTGTTAGTGGAATACACAAAGATATCTTTTATATTTTATTCTCGACTCAAGTATTAAATAAAGCTAAAATTGTATATGTACGGCGTATCATCACGAAATATTTAACTTTCGTAGTAAATTGCGTTCATGAAGATCCAACCTCTTGTTCATAATAAGTACACATATTATTAGAGTCATATAAGCAATGTTCTGGTGTAAGATATACTAGACAAAATAATGATTTTCCTTCATTATTGGATGGAACTGACCTAGTTAAGTTCCTTACAATATTCCGGAACAGGAGACTAGACGTATTTTTGTTTCATTTATTTCTTATAAAAGAGAGAAAAAAGAGAAGGAAATAATCTGATCTAACAAAGTAAAAAAAGAGCAGGTGGGACTCTTCAGAATAAGTTGGACGTAGGGATAAGAAGAGAAGAGGAAGAGAGAGAGAGAGACAGAGAGAGACAGAGAGAGAGAAAGAGAGAGAGAGTAACAAAGTCTCCTTCGTATAAGGAAACGTCATCAAACTGTTTCCCATTACGTACAAATGGTCATTAATGAAACTCATTGAGAGAGAGAGAGAGAGAGAGAGAGAGAGAGAGAGAGAGAGAGAGAGAGAGAGAGAGAGTTGTCAGGAGCGGTTACGTAAATAACAAAGATGAAATATGAATATGGGATGGCTGAATGTCCCAGGGGAAACGGAGGAATGGGAAGCTTTTATCTAAATATTCAGTAACAATAAACATGAGATATTCTAAAGAAATACGAAAAGGACTGCATAATATATAATCTTTGCTTTGCATACATGAATTACTAGCAGGGGATTTACCCACCACTCATACAAATCACGTACGTACGCATCTACATACACACACAAGCATATAGTATATATATATATATATATATATATATATATATATATATATATATATATATATATAGAGAGAGAGAGAGAGAGAGAGAGAGAGAGAGAGAGAGAGAGAGAGTTACAAGGATTAGAATGTCTCAAAGACTTATTAGTCCTTCAGAGGAGACATCGTGTGCTCACTTATCTCTATAGAGAGAGAGAGAGAGAGAGAGAGAGAGAGAGAGAGAGAGAGAGAGAGAGATTCCAGGTTATGACAGCATTCCCAGCGGCCTGCAAAGTCACTCAATCGACGACATGTGTTTTGCAGTCCCCTATATTGTATTTATCTGCAAATAACACTTAATGGTGAGAGGAAAACTTATTTAGAGGTGAATGATATATGGAGAGCATGTAAGGATGGAAAGTGAAATAACCTAAAGACGCAGAAGTTAAAGTAAATCGAAAGCGTAAGATTTCCAGGTCAGAATTTCTGCAGGGAGCTTTTGTGGTTTTCGGAAAGTATGAAGAGGTCCGGTGAGGAAATGCCAGTTTTAGTTTTAAAAATGCTTAACATAATCATAAGCAAAGCAACATTTTTTTTATTCTATCCGTTTTCCTTGTTTTTGCTACATTAAATATGTAAAATACAGGGATTTCACGAAATCCTTAAGGGATATTTGATCCCCTAGGGGCTAGTACCTAGACAAGGGGAGACATTGTAGAAGTATTACTGCTTCGTCGTGTTTAGTACTAGCTCTTGGGAATCAGATGTTCCTAACATAATTCGTCATTTCACATATTCCCAAGGGATTTCAAACGTATGGAACATCAGATTTTTTTATGATTTAATGTAGCAAATGGCAGAGGGTTGATGAGGTTAGGGCCAGAATGATTATAGCCTAATCATCCAATTACCAGTTAAGAATAATCACAACAAAAAGGTGGAATCTTTTTCGGAGAATACAAGAGTAGTACTGTAAGGTCAGAATTAGTTTCAAGTTATTTAAGAATTACAATTTTAGGCCTTCCCTTCAATAAGGTAGGAGAGTGACAAACTACTTTGAATAAAATTACCACGGTTACCAGGAGTGTTCCTCTCTCTCTCTCTCTCTCTCTCTCTCTCTCTCTCTCTCTCTCTCTCTCTCTCTCTCTCTCGCCAATATTGTGCGTTGGTTTGATATGTTTAAATAAACAGATTCACGTGAAACAAAAGAATAAGAAAAATGCAGTCCTCAAACAACCAGGGAAGCAAAATAGAAGAAACAAATTCAATATTCATTTATACCTGCCAATTTAATTCGGATGGAAATGTCCTTCGTCTGTGATGTTCAGACAATCCGAGGTGAATCCATTTGGTTTCGATGTGACTAAAAGTTCCCAATAACTTTTCAAGCAGAATTCCGATATTTCGTTGTTCTTATTGTTATCTTTTACTGATAAATGGAAGAGAGAGAGAGAGAGAGAGAGAGAGAGAGAGAGAGAGAGAGGAGAGAGAGAGAGAGAGAGACAGAGAGAGAGAGCCCGTTTAACATTAAGTTTTGTTCCAAGTTGGGGGCAATTTTTTTTAAAGCTATTGGCTTTTGAAGAGCGTGCGTTTAAAAGTCATCAGTAGTTATATACATGTCTGTATGAATTTGTATGTGTGTGGGTGTGTGAATGCGCACGTGCATGGGTTCGAAGGTCCAGTTCTATGATCAAAAATTTAAATTGTGCGTATTATACATCCTGACATAGACCGCTAATGCTTTTTATGTTGCTGTACGAATAACAATAGTCAACAAGACATATCGGAAGCTGGACGATATTTTAAAGATAGAAAAAAATAATAAATGAAATAAAATAGGAAAGTAATAAAAAAATAACGTTAGAATTCATTCCTGAAGCGGTTCTAGTTTATTCCAGCCTTTTAAAATCATTCAATTTTTTTGTGTTTACCTCAATCATTTACAATATATGTAAAAGACCCCTTTTATATTTAGTTTTCATTCCAAAACTGTCCGGTAAAAAAGACAGTGAATGGTGTACCTGATATATTCCGTTTTTTTTTTTTTTTTTTTTTTTTTTTCAATAAACTTTGACACATAGTGTAAAAAAAATAAAAAAACACGTGCAATGCACCGCCTGTGACTTATCAAACGAATATTGTTGAGTGCCCATGACCTCTGGTTTGCCCAAATCATTGCACACGACTAGAAGCCTTCGCAAGACTTTTATAAGTGTCATCGTAATTCACTCGGTCTTTGTTTCATCAGTGAAAAATTGGCAGAACTACTCTGTAACCTGGAGCGTCTAAATCCACTGGAGGTTGTTTTAAGTTATTCCATTCCTGGAATTTTCTCCTCTGTGCTGTTTTTAAAAACAGGGATAGAAATCTTTTGCCAAGAGGGTGAACTAGAATCCCACCACCTTAGCTCCTTGTTTGGTCAAGGCGACCTCATCTGATATTTTACTTCACCTGGTTTATGGAGAAAGCGTTTTTATCTCATTAGTATGAGTTTTGAAAGTCCTAACAAAAGAGAAGATATAGTTATCAATAATGATCACTTTGCAGTAATTGCTATATGTCCAGGAGGTTATTGCTAGTGTGCTTCGACAGCCTCCCCTGTAAAAGAGGGAAGGTTTCCTATTTCCCTTTGTTACTTTTACTTTGATCATGTAATTCAATTCATTGGGGTGGTTAGTGCAAAGGGTTAACTGATGGTCTTAATTTGGTTATATTATCAGGAGTTTACACATCCATTTCAAATGTACGTTTTTCATTGATCTCAAAGAGATTGCGTTTTCAAAGTTTATTGACCATTTTTCTAAACTTTTCATTTAATAGCAATATTATTCTAGAATCATTATTTGCTTTAAATCAAATCTAGGTCATTTAAACATGGACGAAAGCAGGGTAATATAAAAGGCAATGGCAACGATACGAAGATTAAGTATAAAGAAGAAATATGTACAATGTACTTGAATGGTTTGAGTGATAGTTTATCATTGTCAAACGTTATCAACTGTAAACTTAAGTAAACACGACTTTAATTCACTGTATTACAGCTGAAAATGATCTCAAGGGAAATTCTTTTCTCTTGATTGTGTTTATCAAGATCTATTGACAATCCAACTTTACTTGTTTTTAATCACAGTACCGCATTCTATAACAACATTGTTTTGTTGATTTAGAGTTAGCTGACCGTATGTCATCTTACTTTTGATCGACATAAAAGAAAATAAAGGGAACGTGTATGATATCATTTGATAACCTAACATATGGGTAAGAACAATAAACCCACTTCATGAAGACTGGATGGCTCGTGCGATTTATAGCTCATCAGCGTAAAAAAAAAAGAAGAAAAAAAAAACCTTCGTCTGCGTACTTTCATCAAATGGGATCGCCTCGTCGATCTATGGCTGTCTTTCCTGGGAGATAGGAAATGACTCCTAAATGGCGGCTGAGCTTCTCTCTTGAGGGAAAAACACTATTCTTTAAGGTCCTGTAAAATACCGATATATAAACCTGAAGTATCCCTCCCCCGGCTCCCTCCGCTTCAAAGTATATATAAAAATATGTTAACTTTCACGGTTCTGATAACCTGGATAGAATGAATGGCGAGACCAAAAAAACAAAGACTGTCAGCGTCTGTCAACTATTATGGAATACACACACACACACACATATATATATTATCTATATATATATATATATATATAGTATATATATATATTTATATATATATTATTATAGTATATATATATGTACTATATATAATATATATATAAGATCTGTGTGTGTGTGTAAGATACTTTAGCTTACGAAATTAGCTTCATCTGCTAAGAATGACAGGAACCCAGTTGATAACAATTTTGCAATACATGACGCACTGCTCACATTAATAGATAAATATTTCCGTATGAAAGTGTGCATCTGTTCTTGGAGTACCGGTACAAATTTTTAGTTACTTTACTCGATATTTCATAATTCATTTTACGCCTCAGAGTTCAATGACGAACATTGGTATGGAGATGGCATCCTCATTGAGATTAGTATTCAGGTCATGTTATTATTGTGCATGGACCTCATTTTGGAGTTTGGAGTCTTCTACTAAAATATTTTCTTCTTGCTTATTGTAAGACCTCCGTTACTTTTAACAAGACACTTTATATTCACATATCGAATAGATAATTATTGCAAGCTGAACGAGTTGCTTTTCCATTCCCTTCTACATCAAGCTTTCCTCGAGTGGCGATCAAAATAAAGTGGTCAGATATATTATGCAGTCAGCTTTCATGGCAGTTCTTCTCCTTTATAGATCGACTGTCTTCTTGAGCTTGTAATTAACGCATTTACATAGTGAATCATCGTAGCAGTGACCACAGATTTAAGCGTTTAAAACGTGACGTAAAAAAATTATTCCACCGTTTTGCATCTTCTGCAAGAGGGTTGCATGAAACTGTGACACATGAACAATCTATGAAGCTGATAAAATACGTTTCCAGGACAACCAAATTAGATGATTTTAAGAACTTACATTTGGGAGAGAGAGTGATGAGGTCATGGGCTGAGAGAATGGGGTTGGGGAGGTGGGGGGAGGGGGTGGGGGAGGGAGGTGAAGGGGATGGGGAGGAAGGAAAGGAAGAAATATAAGGCTGTTTATAGCCGTTGCTCCCTTTTCGAATTTTCATACATTCCTCGTCTGCGCTATTAAGGCAAATCGATCCTTATTGAGATAAATTTTTAGTCATAAAATAAGTGACAAAGGAGAGGTTTAGTAACAATGTTGAAAATTTCACAGACATTAAGGAGCAGCAATGCTTTTATGTTCAGCCTCCAATAATCTGAGTTACCGGGCAAGTGAGTATTACGTACGCAGGTGACAGCAGTAATTAAAAGAAAAGTCTCTCTCTCTCTCTCTCTCTCTCTCTCTCTCTCTCTCTCTCTCTCTCTCTCAAAATCAAAAATTATAAACTACCCCACAGGTCAACCAGATTATTAATTAAAATCATATTAAATGAAGGATTTTACAAGTCGACAATTTAGTGGAAGATATAATACTTCATAAGATGGAAGCCAGAGGTGAAGTTAAAGCAGGTAAATGCGTTCGCAAAGAGGTGTCTACATTGTCCATTTTCATTCTTATTTTTTTTATTTTTTTCTGGTGATTTCTTTACAACTGTCTTGTAGCGAAGATTAAGAAAACAACAGTTATAAACGATTACAAACAATGGTCATGTTCTCGGGTTTACAAATAGTTTTTCCTACCATGGCTAATGACATCGGTTTGTCTTATTTCATATATTTTGAACATTTAGTGTTCCCACTTAGCTTTTTTATTTTTTGGTATCATAATCGTGATAGTTTTGGTTAGCGATTATTTATTTATTTTTTTTTTTTTTTTGCAAGATTTTCAAAAACACATGAGATCTGAAATACTCTGGCATAAAGCTTTAAGGATAGGAAGCTGCATATGGTAAAAGAATTATTATTTGTTAATTACGAGAACAAAATGGGAAATTATTTGAATAATATGATTAATACGGGACTAAAGTTGAAGGTATGATAGAGGAGAGAGAGAGAGATAGAGAAAGAAAGAATATTGTATTGCCATAATTAGGTTTTATATAAATGAATTCAGAGAGTCCGTAATTATGATATTAATTTACATCGCTAAAGCTTCCATCGTGGTAAATACGGCTTTTCTGACAAGCCTCCCTTGTGTCATTAAACATCAAGCATACAATTAGGACTATCATTACAGGGTGCTAATGAGTCTTAACTGAACTAATAAGTATTCATTTTATCTTGTAACTGAAATGAACTGCTATGTTTAACGACGGACAACAATGCATGCGGTTGATATTAAACGTAAATCTTGTTTCCTTTTGTTGAGTATTTTTTTTCAATAAGTTTTTTCACTACTATGTTTTTAAGACGTGGTTGTCTGTAGGAGAAGGGAAGACATATAGCTCAAGTCTCTTTGTTTTTTAATATCTAATACGGCAAGAATGATTCAGTCATACTTCCTGATACTGATCTAAATGTGTTCCGCAAAAAAAGCTAATGGACTTAACTGCCCGCGGCTGTCCACAGCTACTTGATATTCTAATGATTCCTGCAGATAAACGATAAATTATCATTATGGTTTTTTTTTTTTTTTTTTTTTTTTTTTTTTTTTGTTTTTTTTTTTTTTTTTTTTTTTGGGGGGGGGGGGGGGTGCAAAAAATAGTAGCACTTTTGGATCCCTGTATTGTTGGAAAGCTTCTCCCTGAAAGAATTTTGTAGGAAAGTACACACCCATGCTTGACTTATATATCAAAGTGGAGAACATTTATAGGCTATACAGAAAACTTTATAGCATAATAATATACCATTGTTTTTAACTTAATAGTCAAGTGATATTATAGGTTTAATTTATTTATTAGCTAAATGGCCTTTGATTCATCATCGTGAATAAAAATCACTAGCCATTATCAATAAATGTTAAAAATAACACTCATTTTAAGGTATAGCTCCATGAAGGGTCTTATTAGTTATTATATGAATCCGTAATCACTTTCCCTCCTATATGAGTACAGGTTAAGTAACAATAATTGCGAGGTGTTCCTTGACCTTTATCTCTAATTTTTTTAAGGTAAATGTTTGTGTTCACAGTAAAAAAATTTCATAGATCTCATGAAGACTGAAACTTTCATCGGCCGTATATGCAGATTAGAATAAAACCTAGTGTTATTTCGTTTCCTTTCCTTTGTGCGATGCAATCATTGAATTCTTGGCATCTGACGGTAGGTCCATTAAGTTGGAATGACGCATTGAATGCAAAGCTCTGAATATCGCAAAACCAGCCGACTCAGGCCAGAAATTAGGTCTTATCTCGCCTTTACAACGAGCCGTACAGAGAGCAGGTCATTTTACGTCTCGTCAATAAAAGTGTATTATTTGCTACGACATTAATGGGCGATTTGACGGAAAACCTAACATTTCGTGAGTTCAAAGAAATCTTTACTTCACGCACAGTGTGTTTATATTCATTTATTTTTTTACTTCTTTATTTATTTATTTATTTATTTATTTATTTATTTATTTATTTATTTATTTATTTATTTATTTATTTATTTATTTATTTATTTATTTATGTGGGAGAGTCTTCTAGAGGACTACCAAAGGCACATTTCACTTTTCTTAAATTATTTTTAATCGTACCTAGCTATCTGTACCGCTGTCTGTCTGGCTGTCTCTTCGCCCTACAGAATAAAGTTTCACAGATTCTCTAGCAACAAGTGATAAACTATTTTTTCATATTACTTACACGTTCAAGATAGGTTATATATAACCCTCAGCAGAGCTCGAAGTCAAACAATAGACGAAGGAGCATTTGGGAATGACGACAATAACTCCAAGAGAGAGTGAGTGGCATCACCGAATAACTACGAGGCAATTCTTGTCAAAAGTGATCGATGCCTATTCATCGGAGGGGAACAAAACTTTCCCCATATATTTGATAAATTAACAGGTGAAGGAAATCCATCGACACAAATGGGCGGAAGTTGATTTACATGCTGATGGCTTTTCACTTAGCAATTCAGAATTCTATTGAATGATAGATGTTTTCCGCTTATACAGAGAGAGAGAGAGAGAGAGAGAGAGAGAGAGAGAGAGAGAGAGAGAGAGAGAGAGCGTACATTAAAATTATTTGATAAAGGTTCTTTAGTAGGAGTTTCCTATTTAGCTCCTTCGGCTGTCAAATAATTAAGAGTTTTTATATGCATGAATTATTATCACATGCGAAAATCAGTGAATTAATGCGATAATGAGCTTGATATTCCTCACACTGCATCTCGTCCACCTAAATTTCCTTGGCCTTTTTCCGGTTCGCCAGTCGGGTCGGTTACGAAGGGATGTTATTGCAATTAAAGAACCGAACTCAAGTGAATGAATACAAAACACCTTACTTACACTCCGAGGCGATGTATATGAATATTTAAGTATTTAATGAATATTAATGACTTTTTCTGCTGTTCTGCATACAAATAAAAATGAGATGATTTGATAAAACTAGAATTCCTTGCAATGGTGTGATATACAATTGACAGTTATGAATTCTACGGGTGGACATCGTGATTTCAAGGAATAATTTAATTTCCCTTCTCTCCTATAATTATCAAAGAACGTTCAAGCTAATAATAATTCTGGAACAGAGGTGTTTAATAGGTAATCTCAAGATCACCGGCTGGGAGACGTCAGTGGCCTCGCCTCGTCTCCAGCAATATCCTGAAGACTGCGACACCCCGTTTATGTGATTATTAGCCCTTTATT
>NC_087201.1:151670585-151675585 GCF_015104395.2 Macrobrachium nipponense | reverse complement strand
TTTAACATTTTTATAAGTGTTTTTATTTTTATACCAGTATATATGATTATGATTATATTGATGATAGGTAGAAACATAGAGTGGTAATTGATTTGCTTTCCTTCAATTTACTTGAAGTGACTTAGAACCAGGGAAGTACTTAGACTTCTGCAATCAGGGAAATACTTAGACTTTTAAAGTTGTTGATGGAGTGATGCCCTTTGATTAATTTAATTATTACAAGATTACCTCACACCTGTTTTGATGAAATTAGTCTGATTTTCTGCAATACTGGTAAGTGTTAAGGGATCACTGTTGCCTTTAGAGTATTCACTCGTTTAAACGTGTTATGAGGGTTCAGGTGTCTGGCTTTTGGTGAGGTAATATATGATGCATGGTAACCAGATACTTGGCACATCGTTACAATTATATATATATATATATATATATATATATATATATATATATATATATATATATATATATATATATATATATATATATATATGAATTGTTAAAGGACTTCGAACTGAAACAGCCATTTCAATTCTAGCGCGGATTGTTATATTATCTTTAAGCAACAATACATTTATTAGTTGTATCTTTATAAAATCAAGATGCAAGATGTCCAGATAAGAAACCATACCTAAACATCAGACCTGGAAACGTGTGAGTGTGTGTGTGTGTGTGTGTATGTGTGTGGCAGTTTAATTGGGCAACGTAGTTCTATTCATTTCCACAGAAAGTATTTGTTGAGAGATGCAAGAGCAGCCATTATACCAAAATACTGAGTTCTACGATTTACTGATAATATGTCACCCACTCGGAGCAGGAGCGTGTGATTTCCCAGTTACATCACAGGGGGAAATGTTCTGACCAATTCTCCTATCTCCTTGAATAGGAAGTTGAACAGCTTCCTGTACTATCGCTGGTGAGCAGTCTTGCATATCCCCTGCCTAATTAATGATCGATTTTGATTATTATGACTTCTGCAGACTAGACTGTGTATTTGGAAAATGTCCCAGGCCAGAGTGACAACACATGGGAGAAAAGATCTTCTCTTGACACAAAAAATAACCACATTTTTATTTCCTCCTGCGTGAGTCTGGACAGTGAAATTAAAACATATTTTCTGCTTTGGGTGATGTTCGTCCACAGTTTTCGAGATATGCATTTTGAAGCCCCACACTAGATGTCCATGTTCTAAAAATTACGTGAAAAACGAAAGAATCTATTCCACAGTTAGGAAGAAGATTTTTTGGTCTATATGAATAAATTAAAAATGACTGGAAGATTTTAGAAATAGGATGTTTAAATATCGAGAATATAGTGATCAACTGCACATTCAGCTATCATCGGTTTATCAACTAAGATCTCACAGTCAAAGTGAGGTAGCCTCTCTCTTTTAACCCGGCGCCAGTAACCAAGATGCTGTGACGCCAGTTTTATAGCCACAGATCAATCAATCTCTTTTTAACCAGAAGGCTCAATGAGCATATGAAACCTTCAACTCCTGTGAAAAATCTGCTGCGTTCCATTCTTCTTTCGATCTGCTACCACCAAGGAAACATGATAAACACACTCTTTTCCTCTGAGCAGAAAATTAAAAACAATGTAATGGTTAATGAAATGAATATTGATCCCTGTTTATACCCCACAATTTTTTCGTAAGTTACAATTAAATTCGAACCAACGAACCGACAAAGCAGATGTTGCCATGACAGTTGGACTCCATCGAAACAGCTGATAAAAATTGAAAAAGGAAACACGTAAAATCAAGAAAAGTAACGGGTGCTTCTCTAGTCAAGAATATAAACCTTACCCCAAGAGAGCTTTCGTAATCGTTACGGTTGTCAAACTGGAAAAGCAAAGCTTTCTTTTTTGTATAAGAAAAATATAGCGTGCAACAGAGGTCTTTTTTTTCTTTCCCCTGGCACAAGGGAACTTAAGAAGTCGCTGAGATTCTTACTCCATTTGTGTAAGAGATATTTCCATAAATTTAATGCTGTTTATGTCCCTTTTAGAGGTAAAAGGCGCCTGGATCCGTTTATAGTGAGGCCGTTCTCGGAGAAATGGAATAAAGATGTAACTGAACTAGAAGGATTAGAATTAAGACCTACGTCAAGAGACAAGTAGAAGTGTTGCGTCTTCAGTCATAGAAATGAAACATGTCAGCACAACGTTTCTTTTATATTCTGTTTGTTTTCTCGCCATAATAAAACTCCCAACGATTGACATGTTTGCTTCAAATGTATATAATATGTAATCTTATAACCATAGGCATTTCACGGATACTCGATGAGTACTGAAAGACCTATTGCCCACTAGACAATATCGTCTTGCAAAAGAACAAATATCATTTGTCTGTATGGTTGAGAAGCATTATCAATTATTAAACAGACTTAATTATTCTCTCTCTCTATTGATTGCCTCCTTGTTTAAAGTTTCATATTTTATATTACCTAACTTTTGAACTATTTCAAGTTACATCTTGATAACTGTATCCAATGGGTGAAGAGAAAATATGAAGTAAATGGAAGCCTCAAACTTTTAAGTTATCAGAACCTCATCAGAAGAAAGATACTAGATTACAGATAAGGCTTTGAGCAAATAATACTCGCATAAACAAAGAGTAAAGTTTTTTTCTACGTTCACTGAAAAAGATCACATGCAATTAGACCATAAGATCTACGTTAGTCCATTCACCTTTCTTTACTATTGCAGTTAAACTTCAAAATAAAAAGAGATTAAAATCTGCAGCTATGTATTTAGAAGGAATCAAGGAAAGCATCAATACACAATCCAGATTTGCAGAAAAGTAACAAATAAATATCGTGAGCAGAGAATGATTGAAGCAAGACCAAAAATCGTGCTCAAATCATCTGTGCAAAGAGGCCATGGCAGGAAAGCTACTAGCAGTGATGAAACAAGTTACTGAAACTAGTTACTGCAATCAAAGGTGAATATGAGCATGTAATCATGAAAAGAATTATAGATTCTTTGAGTGACAGATAAGGTTTATTCAGTTAGGTAATTGTACGGCAACAAAAACACATGCACAGTAAGGAAGTCATCGTTGTTTAGCGTAGAAAGTTATCTTTTCATAAATTGCAAAAGTATTCCATCTTTTGATCAGCTTTTGTTACATCAATCCTCATGAGACGAATATCTTCACAACCTTCACCATCCACACTATCCACGTAAGAAAAGCTAAAATGTTTATATATTTTTTTATTGTTTATTGCTAATTGCGTTTGCATCGAATTATTCTTACAATCTGAAATTTGATTACTCTAAGTTTAAATTTCTGTTACCTTTACTTATAATCCAACATGCAAGACCAATTCGCTGACTTCAGTGCTGACGTTTGGAAAGAAAAGATTATAATTTTCGTAATGCTGAATCAAGTTGCGCTTTCAACACAATTAGGGCAGTTAACTAGTGGAATTTCAAAGAGATTTTGTTCCGTCATTACGAAAAGAAGTATTGACACTAGAGAAAGAACACAAAGAGGAACTGGGAAATAATATTACGTTTTGGAGCACAGTTTTTTTCCAGTTTATATGCAATTCAGTTAAGCAAGAATTATCGATTCGAAATTGAGTAAGAAATGTAAAATATTTAATGAATGCTATATTGAAGACTGCGGCAAAGCTAAAACTAATTGAAATTTTAAATACAGACTGCCCGTTGAAAAGGAACAACAAATTGAAAAGCAATATATGTAAAAAACATGAAATTCCGCAAAGCTGTTAATTTGAATAGATAAATCTTATAGAGGAATGTGAAAATTATCCAAAACCTCGACTTTTCTTATGACCATTTTGTGTAAAGCTTTGTTTGAAGAAGTTTTTTATTATTTAAGATTGTAAATAATAAAAAAAAACTCTTGTTTAAGCCAGGAATTCTTATATAAATGATTTAGTTATGTAATAAATACATTGAAAATTACCTTTTGTTGGAGCTAAGTATCTAAATATATCTAGTCCAGTAATAAACATACAAATATATAAATAAATGGATAGATGTACAGTCAGTGCTAACCGGAAAATATAGGGGCGTGGCAGAGAGAGAGAGAGAGAGAGAGAGAGAGAGAGAGAGAGGGAGAGAGAGATGGGGGTGGGGGTTGTTGATGAAACGGAGGGAGGTACTTAAGTAAATGGGAATTTAATGGCTCATTACACCATAATGATTCGTGAAGCTAAAGCTATAAAGAGAGGGGGTTAGGGGTGAGAGGGTACGGGAGCAGTTTAAACAAATATAGGTCTTTGAGAGTAGGTATAGATAAAGGGTTGTATGAAATCATTTAAAGCGATGGACTTGCAAGCAACAATAACAGGGATATTTGACTTTTTAAAAAACGGGAAAAAATGAAGTACTTTATATTGACGGTGAAAAAAAACAAGACCTTAGGAGATCTTAGGTTCTCATTCATAGGAGTAAATATTTCTAAAGTTATGTTTTTAGCAAACCTTTATCTAGAGAAATAACAGAAATTTTACTGAAAAAAATAATTAAAAGTTAATTTTATGTGGATTATCGAACAGGAATCTTCAGTTAGTTAAAGTGAAGAAAAACTTATATAAAAATTAAACAGCCCGCAAATTCTAGGGATATATTTACAATGTCGGTCGTAATTAAGACATAGTTATTATCTATTAATCTATTTATTTTTTGGCAGAAAAGAAGAACGACTGACGGATAAAAACTATATTTATAACTTTCGAAAAAATTATTGTCGCGTGGAAATATATATATATATATATATATATATATATATATATATATATATATATATATATATATATATATATATATATATATATATATATATATATATATATATATAGAATTAAAACTAAAAAAAAAAAAATAAAAGGAAACATTCGAAATAGCGCCCATTCAAATATATTTCTAGGGTTTAAGCTTAAAAACAACGAAACGATTTATGAGGAACAGGGGGTTGAGGGTCAGTGACCTGGTGAAGATCTTGGACGAATCACAGGTAGGAGATGGAGAGG
>NC_087201.1:151653085-151665585 GCF_015104395.2 Macrobrachium nipponense | reverse complement strand
TATGCTGCGTGAAAGAACATCAGCCACAACGTTATCCTTTCCTGGAGTATGAGTGAACTCCAGATTCCATTCTTGAAGCATAAGGCTCCATCGCATTAGCCTCTGATTCTTATTTTTGTACCTGGTGACAAAAGTTAGAGGGTTATGATCAGTCATAATTTTTATAGATGTACCTGTTGACGATAGATAAACAGAAAAATGATTAATTGCTAGGATCAATGCGAGTGTCTCCTTCTCAATGTTGAATATTTTCGCTGGGCAGATATTAAGATTTTAGAGAAGAAGGCAACTGGATGAGACACGCCTTGTTCGTCAGCCTGTAAAAGGACTGAACCAACACCCAGATCACTGGCATCCATAGCAAGAGCAAAAGGAACATTGAAATCCGGAGCTCTCAAAATAGGGAAACTAAGAAGCACCTGTTTCAACTTCTCAAAAGCATTTTGAGTGTCAGAGGACCAAACAAACTTCACTTCATTCTTCAAGAGACGGGTTAGAGGTTCAGCAATGTCCAAAATGTTCTTGACAAAACGCCTATAATAACTAATCAAGCCAAGAAACTTACGGACATCCCTACGACATTTAGGAACACCTATTTTCTTTATAGAATCAATATTGGCCTGTTTGGGAATTACCTTGCCACCACCAACCTCGTGGCCTAAATACACGACCTTCGCTTTAGCGAACTCATTCTTTTTCAAATTCACTACCAAACCTGCTTTTTTCAACACTTCAAACAAAGCCTCGAATCTCTTCAGATGAGTCTCCCAATCACCACTATAGATAACAATATCGTCACTTTTCCCTGAAAGAAACCTTGCGGGGTTACAAATGCCGATAAGGCTCTAGAACGTTTGGAAAGAGGATCCTGCCAGTAACCTTTTAATAAATCAAATTTGCCAATATGTTTTGACTTTCCCAAACGGTCAATACAGTCCTCTGTACGAGTCAAAGAATAACAGTCTGCCTTGGTCACCTAGTTCAACTTTCTGTAAACAAAACATAACCTAAAGTCTCCGTCAGATTTCTTAACCAAAACTACTGGAGATGACTAAGGACTCTTACTCGGCTCAATAAGGTCATGCTTGAGCATGTAATCAGCTTCCTTTGCTACTACTCCACTTTTGAAGGGATTTAACCTATATGGGGCTTGTTTCACTGGAATAGCATTACCCACGTCCACATCATGTTCTAAAACGGACGTTCGGCCTGGCACATCAAAAAATAAACATTTATAATTATTCACCAATCTCTTCAAGGATCTCTGCTTATCATTACTCAAGTGTGAAGCCATACCACCGAAGTTTGCTAATAACCTTTTGTTATCAGAACGCCAGTTACCTTCATCAACACGATTATTTTCATTATCTTCAACTTCTGAAAAAGAAACAAAGTTATCACTATTATTAACAGATTTCCCAATAGTCCTATAGTGGCCATGGGTACCACCTTATCCCGTTCTTATATACTTTCAGCGTATTTATGTGGCAATGTTGAAACGGTTTCCTCCTCTCCAGAGTTTCTACCAAATAATTTATAGGACTAATTTTCTTCAAAATTTTCCAGGGGCCAGAGAAAGACGCCTTCAGAGGGTTACCAGGAATGGGTAAAAGTACCAACACCTTATCGCCTACAAAGAAATCATGTTCCTTAGATTTACGATCAAAGAAAAATTTCATCCCTTTTTTACTTTTCAACATTACTTTCGTCAGCAAACTTCCATGCCTTGGTCAATTTGTCCCCAAGATTCGTACCATAATCCAACAAATTAATGTGAAGGACCTCTCCCTCCCATGATTCCTTAACGACGTCAAGAGGACCACGCACACAATGACCAAAAATCAAATTAAAGGGTGAGAAACCTAAGGATTGACTAGGTGTTGAACGAAATGCAAATAACAAATAGGGCAACTCCTTGTCCTACTCCGACCATGACTTAGACAATACTTTTTCAACATAGATTTCAACGTCTGATGAAACCTTTCCAAACCTTTCCAAGGCTCCCTGACTCTCCGGACGATATGGAGAAGAGGTTACGTGCTTAATATTTAATTCGATCCACAATCCGACTGAATTATTTTGGGCATGCCAAACCTACAATTTTCACGCTCTTAATACTATGTAACGGTATGGACTCGGGATAACAAGACATCCTATCAAAAATAGTAAAAATATATTCGTTACCGCTACGAGTACGAGGCAAGGGTCCCACAACGTCTATGATGATTTACTTGAATGGTTCCGAGACAACTGGGATGGGAAACAACGGCGCTTTCGGAATGAGCTGATTGGGCTTGCCAACCCGTTGACAGACGTCACAACTGTTCACATATTTCTTGACGTCGGCCTTCAACTTGGGCCAAAAATATACTGCAAGCAATTTTCCCGACGTCTTGTGAATACCAAAATGCCCTGGCAAGTCATTCTCATGGCCTAACGACATTAAACCTCTCCTGTAATCAATAGGAACCATTATTTGCTTGACTACTTCAAAGTTTTCATTAGTAGCCTCCAAAGGTCTACTTACCCTGTACAAAACAATATTAAGTATTTTAAATTTAGGACTCGGCAAGTTCGATAGCTCACCTGGCTCAACAGGCAGATTTGAAAATTCCTTCCTCTGAGCTTTAATTAGCTCCTCTGTAGTTCAGTTCAATTTATTTTTATCATTACCAATATTGCCTAAACCTATACTACTACTACTACGGTCTAAACTACTTAAATCGAAGTCTACGATTGACTCTGCAGTGTCAACAAGTGCAGACCGAGAGCGAGTGACTACAGATATTTCGCTCTCGAGGTTAATTAATATTGGACAAGATTTATTTTTAAGGGTCGCATCATTTCCAAGGACTACATCAATATTCTTCACGGGAAACTTATCCACTACAGCCAATTTAACCGTTCCCGTAAAAGGACAATCCAAAATAAACCTCTTAATTAGATAAGAATGAATCATATCCGGAAAACCTGACAGTAGCACAAATTCTGTATGCTCACCAACAAATTCCCGTGGCAAAGCCTCTTTAAGATAAAAAACTGTGCCGCTCCCGTATCACATAAAATTCTCACCGTTTCCTACAGGACCCATCAACCACAGCGACACTGCCAAGAGACACAAAACGAGAAAAAGGCTTCATTTTCACGTCAGAGAGTCATTGATCAGAGCTCTTTGGCGAATTATATAGTCTCGGCCTCTCTTTTTCTCGATCCCCATTACAGGGCGAGCATTACCTTGCTGGGATCTTCGGAAGGCATAACACATGCTTTTAACATGCCCCCTCTTGTTAATAATTTTGCCTTCTCAGGGTCATAAATATTCAACTTGTTAAACCTGTTGGGTGAAAAAGACTTATTATTATTACTAGTTTTGTTATCCCTATTATTATGCCTATTATTATAATTAATAAGATCATTGGACGTATAATTATAATTCCAACCACATCTAAACCAGCCAGGCTTCATATTGGAAGACATGCCACCTAACTCATTTTTATGAGACAAGTAGTACTCGTCACTGGCAATAGCCACCTCTTGCAAAGTGTTGAGTTTTAATTCCTCCAAATGAACCTTCAACTTATCCAGCACACACCTTTTGAATTCCTCTCCCAACACCAATTCTTTCATTCTCTCAAAATTATCCACTTTTTTTAACTTAAACCAATCCTCGGCAAACTGCTTTTTCCCTTGCGCAAACTTTACAAAGGTTTGATCTTTCCCCTTTTGCAAATTCCTAAAACGTTGATGATACGCTTCGGGGACCAACTCATACGCCTTCAAAACGATAGATTTGACACTTTTTTAATCTAAAGACAAATCCTCATTAAGGGTAACATAAACTTTCTGCGCCCTTGCAATTAATTTACTCTGTATCAGAGTAGTCCAAAACTCTTGTGGCCAACCTAATGTACCTGCAATTCTTTCGAATGAAATAAAAAATTCTGCCATGTTACACTCCTGGAAATTCGGAACAAATTTAAGTGCCTGCGCCAAATTGATTGTAGGTGTTACAGACCTATCTGGGTTAGGGGAAGGGGCTGAAGGACTTACATTACCCCTCTCCCTTTCGGACTGCCTCTCCCTCTCCCTTTCATCAGCCTTAAAATTCTCCAAATTAAATTCTAATTCGACAGATACTTCTTCCTTAATCTGTTTAACCTCTTCACCACCTGATCCCTTTCCAGACTTCACATATTCATAAACCTGCAGCAACAGTAAACCTTTTTTAATCGTCACTGGATACTCAATTTCAAAATAATTCGCTACCTCTTATAACTCTGGCTTATTCAATTCAGCCAACCTTTCCTGCCACCCCTCTCCACTCAGGGGCTAATTCACGTCCAATGTAGGCATTATGACACTTTACAATAGTTAAACCTTACAATAACACAGCTAATACCAAGCCAAAAATTGAGGTGTAAATATGTATCCTTTCAAAAATCTACTCTCCCCCAAGAATCAAACTTGCACTCACAATTGGATATGCAGGATCGTATTAGCCTGTCTACAAAGGTCGCCAATTTGTAACTGCTTTTTATACCGTCACCAGAATAGACTATTCAATTTTCTTTAAGTATCCATATACCACGGATATGAAGTCCACAATAAGGTGGAATCATAACCACAAACTCAATTTTCAAAGTGCAAGGATGAATTCAAGGGAGGAGTAAACAAACAATGAAAAACCATAAATTTAATACATAAATAACCAGACAGAAAATACAACTGAACCTCTTTGAGTACAGGAAATAAATGAACTACTGTCACACTTAATAATAATTCAACACACGTATACAAAATTAAGATCGCATAACCAACACACTCAAACCAAAATAAGGGGGCCCAGAAAGGAGGAGGAAATCGAAAAGAAAGAATATCCTGATGATTTACAGGCTAATTCCAAACTTGTCACCAATAAGCTTCGTATTCAAAATGCTTGTTATTCTTTTTAAAGAATACAGAATCCTCCACGTCTGTAATAGTGGTACCACAGGTGGTTAAATAACTCGGGGCCCAGTCGAGCAGTCTCGACAGAATCACAGCCGTGATCAATGAAAAAGGTATCAAACAAGCTTACCATGGGACAGCGAGATCCCCCCGGCTTTATAACTGAACCAGAGGTGGTGTGGTGAATCCCAAGGACGCCCAGATATGTTATATGGAGAGATCTTCCAATCTGAAGATACCGGATATTGTATAATCCTCGGGTCCTGTAGATATGGGCAAATCACCAATAGAGGCTGCAACCACCACAAAGCAAGAGACGGCAGTACTCTTAGTACACGAAGCAAGGTCAAAAATCATCCAAAAGTGACAAGGTTCAGAGAACGACTGCCTGTTCTCCTCCCATAAACCAAGAAGTTACCCCCCCCCCCCCTTATCCAGAGGGGAGGGACCACTCACACAACCTTCTTAAAGATAAACACGAATGTTAATAACAAGCAAACAGTTGTTATACAAAAGAGGTGGTCAAACGACAAGTGAAACTTAAAAACTAGGTTTAACAAATTATATAAAAAAATTTCATTTAATAATAATAATATTTAAACGAAAAAAGATCACATACTGACTATATATATATATATATATATATATATATATATATATATATATATATATATATATATATATATATGTATATATATATATATATATATATATATATATATATATATATATATATATCTATATATATATATATATATATATATATATATATATATATATATATATATATATATATATATATATATAATATATATATATATATATATATATATATATATATATATATATATATATATAGCAGTTCAATATGCTAATAGTACCGGTCAAATATCACGAAAAATAAATTGAGCAATAGCGCCAAGTTAAAATGACAGAAGTGAGTCAAAAGAGCTGTTAAATCCAGTAATTGCTTCCAAGACTTGGTGTGTAGATGTAAAGAAACTCAGCGAGAGTGGCATCCAAAAAGATGGCAGATCCTAGGCAAAAATGTTTCTCAGCCTTAATAGCCGCTGGCAATTTAGCTAATGCTCAGGTGTAAGCTTCAGGTACCCAAAAAAAGGTTTCAGCGCTCGCAAAAAAAAAAAAAAAAAAAAAAAAAAAAAAAAAAAAAAAAAAAAATTAAAAAAAAAGCTCACGGACAAGAAATCAAAATAAAAATCTAAACAGGTGGGAGTCAAGTTTTTATGGTTATACTAAATATTTCTGATACTATTCAAAGTAATCTTACTTATCAATCGATATAATCAAGTGTTTAATAATGGTTAGGAACTTACTTTTTAGTACCGTTATAAACCAAATTTCTTGGGCGAATTAGTACTGTTTAGTGTGAAAATAGTTGGATAAAGTGTCTACTAAGTTAGTTTACCGAGTGAAGTATTGTAAATCAGATAAGATGGCAGTAAGCTCAGAATGCGGGAGGAGATGGAGAAATCTTGTGCTTCTTGCAGATCTGCAATATGATGAGTTATCAGGAAGGGAACTGGCATTTCTCATCTACGAGATCAATAACAGCCTTAATCAAAAAGACACAAAAGTATTCATAAAAATATTGGAAGGATATGATCCTTCAAACTGGAATAAATCATTAGAAAACATCATGAAAATAATTGAAGGAGTTCCAAATAAAATTCAAGTGGGCAAGAGACTTATAAAGAAAATTTACATCAATCAATATATTCCGACAAAGAAAATGAATAAAGTGAACATTGTGAATATACTAATTGATGCAATAGGAAAAAGAATGCCAAAAGCATGCAAAGTGTGTAAGGTGTGGTATAGTATAGTCAATCCACAAAACCTAATCAGAAATTGTTCAGCATGCAACATTCCCACACATCCTCAATGTGCTGAGGTCATGCAAAATATGTGTAAGGATACCAGAGTATTTTGCTCAACATGTCTGTCATGGATAGACAATGTTATTAAATCAAGACTTAATGTGCAAATAGTAGAAGATGAAGAGGAAGAGGAAGAGGAAGAAGAGGAAAACGGAAGAGAGGAAAACAAAACTGATATGGCATAAAAAAATAATGAAAACAAAGAACAAGACAAGAGAATTAATGCAGGGATACTCATAGATAATATATATGAGGCAATCAAGCGGCATACATACAAAGAAATAAATTATGACATGACAACACAAAATAAAATCCCGAAGAGGCTTTACCCAGATCTGCATACTGATGGGATAGACATAGAAAAAATAGAAAAGAAAGACAAAGTCTGCACCCTTTTGAAAAGAGGGAATTGCAGATTCGGTGAAAGATGTTACTACAAACATCCCAAGGTATGTCACAACTATGAAATCTATGGTAAATGTGCATACCTAGACGGCTATGAGGATGAATGCAGAGATCTACATATAAAAATATGCAAAAACCTAAAATAAGGAAGAGGATGTAAGTTTGACAAAAAATGTAAATTTATGCACCCTGTAGCCATGAATCAAAATCAATTAACTAATCAATTAAATAATAAAATCCAAAATAGAAAAGAAACAAATTAAGAGAGGAACAAAGAACATGAGGTTAAGGACAAAAGCAAGCCATCACCGCGATAAGGAGTGTCTGCAAAGAATTTCCAAGCATCAGCTCCAAGATACAGTTCAAGAAATAAATACTGTATATACGATGCTAGGGGATGGTGCAGATATGGAGAAAATTGCAGATTCAGACACAAAATGAATAATTATGATGAAGGAAAATAAAATATTTTGGAAAAGGTTGGATTTTTTAATGTCAGAATTTCTGGAAATGAAGAAAAGAACAACATACCAGAACAAGAAAAATACATGGGAAAATCCTTATTATTACCCATATTAAATGAAGGGGATAACACGAAAAAATAGGAATCAAAGGGGAACCGCAATATATGGGAAAGACCAAGAACTGAGAAAAATATATGAGAAATATAGTAACTCAGAATGTGATCTAATAGCGGTAGAATTTGAATCTGAAAAATTAATGAATATAGTAATATATAGACCCCCTAATACTAAAGAGTTTGACACAATAATATAAATATTGGATGATATATGTAGAAATCACAAGGACTGGACTATTCTCCTATCCGGAGACTTCAACTTTCCTTTCGTAGACTGGAAAGAATTAATGGGGAATTGTGGATGTATTTATACATATAAAAAAGAGAGTAATAGTAGTGCAGAAGATAAGAAGCAATTCGAAAAGCTATTAGATATGCTACTAGAATACAACATTCAACAAACAAATCACCTGCCAACAAGAAAGGAAAATACTTTAGACCTAGTATTTGTGAACGAGGAGAATTATGTTAAAGAAATAATAGTTTATAATGTGAGTGTTTCAGACCATAATGTCATAGAATTAACAGTCCATTCTAAAGCAAGTGAAAACAGAGGTAAGCAAGAAATAAAAAAGTGGGAAGGATATAGAAAATGCAATTTCTACAGTAAAAATATAAAATAGTCAGAAATAAATGAAGTATTAAACAAAGATTGGGATAACATTTTCATAAGTGATGATATACAGTAAATACAGGGAGATATTATATAAAATATTAAGAGAAAAAAGTAGTGGAATGATATACCGAAGAAGAAAAAGTAAACATCAGTCATTCATACCAAGAGACAGAAGGATCTTGTTCCAGAAAATCAGAAAATGGAAAAAAGGTCTTGCAAAAGAAAAAAAATGTATGGAAAGTGATGGAACTAAAAAGTAACATAGAAAATGCAGAACAAAAGATTATACAATAAAATAAAATGAAAAACGGGACTTGGAAGAAAAAACCCTGGTAAATATCAAGCAAAACCCCAGACAATTGTACTCGTATGAGAAAAAGATGAATGAAAGAAGAATAGAAATAGGCCCTCTAAGAATTGAAGGGAGATTAACGAATGAAAGAAAGGAAATATGCAACACATTGTCAGAAAGATATAAGAGAGAATTCACCCCTAGAATTGATAATGAAGATAATGATACAGAAATAAGGGATGAAAATAGTGAATATTTATCAGATATCGATATTAATGAAGCTGATATTAATGAAATTAAAAATGGAGCTGCCACAGGGCCTGATGGTGTCCCTGCTATTTTGTTAAAGAAAGTAGTTCATTCTATAACAAAGCCACTTGCAATATTATTAAGACAAAGTGTAGATACAGGCAAGATTTAATGAATGAGCACAAATTCATCAATATTTGACCCCTACTTTCAAAAGTGGATCAAGACTAGAGGGTTAGTAATTTATAGACCTGTGAGTCTAACATCACATATTATGAAGTGTATGAAAGGGTAATGAAGAAAAATATTATATTTAACATTTAATAAAAAACCCATATTTGTTTAATATAGGACAAGATGGTTTTGTACCCGGAAAAAGTACACAAACCCAACTGTTAGTCCACTGTGAGAACATATACAAAAATATGAAAAACGGAAATGAAACAGATGTGGTTTATCTAGACTTTGCAAAAGCTTTTGACAAGGTAGATCATAATATATTAGCGAAGAAAATTAGAAAACATATATTTTGGGGACAAAGTAGGAAAATGGTTAAAAGAATTTTTACACAACAGAAAACAGATAGTTATTGCAAACGATGAGAAATCGGATGAAGCTAAGGTAATATCCGGTGTGCCACAGGGTACGGTTTTAGCTGCATTACTGTTTGTTATTATGATTGCAGACAGACAGTAATGTTAAGGAATCGGTAGTGAGTAGTTTTGCCAATGACACAAGAATAAGTAGAGAAATTAACTGTGATGAAGATAGGAACGCGCTACAAAGAGACTTTAACAAAGTATATGATTGGGCAGAGGTAAATAGGATGGTATTTAACTGTGATGAATTTGAATCAATAAATGATGGAGATAGAGAAGGAAAGCTATATGCATATAGGGGAACTAATGAATGAATTCTATTCGAACTAATGAATGAATTCTATTCGAACATAATCTCCGCTATGCTTGCTTCGGGCAGGACTGCCTATAGATTTCGTCAAGGTAATTCTCGTAATATACCTGGTTGGAATGACTTGGTTAAGGATCTGTATACATACTCACGAGAAATGTTTTTACTGTGGAGGCAAAATGGCAACCCGAGGGAAGAACACGCTGCATTACTAATGAGGCAGGCGAGAGCGCAATTCAAACTTGCTCTTAAGCACTGCAGGTTAAATGAAAAACAACTAAGAGCCGATGCAATGTCTAGAAACGTAGAATCTGGTGATTACCCTCGTCTTTGGAAAGATATCCAGTCCTTAAATCCCAAAACTAAAAAGCTATCGCAGAGAGTAGGGGAAGCAGTCGGAGACGAGGCTATCGCAAGGATGTGGGGTGATCACTTCAACAATATCCTGAATTGCATAAATGATCAGGATTCCCGAAGCGAGGTAGATAACCTCCTTAATGACAACATTCAATTTAATTTTGCAGACCGTATTACGCTAAGGTAACATCAGCGATGCCATAAACAGCATACCTAATAATAAATCGCCCGGCTGTGATGGTCTTCCCGCAGAGGCTTTCAAATTCTGCCATCCGATAATTTACATTCTGCTAGCTGCCTTATTCAATGCGTGCATAATTCACCAGTTTTCTTCAGACTCCTACTCTTAGTTCACTTGATACCATTAATCAAAAACAGCTAAAGGATGCAGCTGACCCTGGCAATTACCCGGCCAATTGCAATCACAACGATCGCATCGAAGATACTCGAGTCAGTTCTTCTTTGTGGAGACTTCTCCCCTTTCTACACACCACTGACAACCACGTGCGGGTTTTAAAGCAAACACTCAACCGACAGCCTGCATCTACATACTGAAAGAATTGCTGAACTACTACCTATCATCAGCATCTCCTGTTTTCCTGTGTTCCGTAGATGTGAGAAAAGCATTTGACAGAGTAAACTACCTGAAGCTAATTGACATTTTACATTGCTGGTTCTCCACACAGCAATTCTGTGTCAAATGGGGCAACTTATTATCGTACACCTTCGGCTCCCTAAACGGGCTTCGGCAAGGGGGCATTCTCTCTCCATACCTGTTTAATACGTACACAGATGCCTTGAATGTCAAACTGAACTCACTCCCAATCGGATGCACTGTCAATGAAACAACTATAAACAACCTCTGTTACACCGACGATATGGTTCTGATTTCCCCATCAGTGCATGGCCTCCAACGACTCATCGACACTTGCCGCCAATATGCAGAGGAATTTGATATAATCTACAACGAAACCAAGACCCAGTGCATGTCGCTGCTCCCGTGATCACTTAAGCATATTGCAGAACCACAAATTTTCCTCGGAAAACATCGGCTGGAATTTGTGCGCGCAAGAATTTCCGTATTTGGGTCACATTATTACCGACGACCTAAAAGATACGGCAAGACATTGAACAGAGGCGTCGTAAACTATGTGCAACTGGCAACATGATTGCAAGGAGGTTTGCCTTCTGTCACCGAGACGGGAAACTGCTGCTCTTCCGCTCATACTGCTACAGTATCTATGGGTGTTCACTCTAGACGAACTATACCCGAGAGACCATGAGACGTATCACTGTTGTGCACAATGACATTCTGAGACGCCTCACAAACACTCCACGCTACCACTCCGCCACACAGAGTTCTTAGAAAACCACCTGGACAATTTAAAAATCTTGTAAGGCGAACAATGTCCAGCCTGGTAACCCGAGTGAGAAACAGCGGCAACTCGCTCATACAAAGCATCCTAAGGAGTGAAGCAAGAAGAAGATCTAAATTGTGGGAAAGATGGGAAAATGAGGCCTTTGTCCCCTATAGGACTTAATCTCTGTATTAGCAAGATGTCATCTGCAGATTTTGTCATTATTATATTTATTGCTGATATTTTATTTTTTCATTATTACTGTGATTACTATCAAGTTAAAGTTTTTTTTTTTCTACATTCAAGTTATGTATTTAGCCCTCTGGACCTGACTACTGTAACCACCTAAGGTCTTTAGTTTGAAATTTAAGTTATATAATCTGTGCACTAACTGTTATAACTCTCAATGCATTTTTTTTTTCTCACCAATATTATTACTGTTATTTCCAGTATTTTGATTACTATCTTTTATGCTACCTCAGCTATTTTTGTGATAAGTGCCGATTACTAATTTTTACCTATTCATGTTGACTCATTTATCTAGATTGTGTATGTTACTGTGTTTTGTATATTCCATTGTATATGGCCCTGGACCAAAATAAAAGGATTTATTATTATTATTATTATTATTATTATTATTATTATTATTATTATTATTATTATTATTATTATTATTATTAATGATACAATCACAAGTAAGGAAGCAGTTAAAGACCCTGGTGTGATGTTGAATAGGAACATGTTATGCCATGATCAAATAGCAATTCTAATAGCAAAATGTAAAGCAAAAATGGGAATGATTATGCTTTATAAAACGTATGTTCGTAGTCCACTTGAATATTGCAATATGATATGGTACCCACACTATCAAAAGGATATTGCACAAATA
>NC_087201.1:151638085-151640585 GCF_015104395.2 Macrobrachium nipponense | reverse complement strand
TATCAATGTGTTTTCTTCGCTGAAAGAATTTGTCAAAATTAAAACAATGTAGATATTACTATTGTTAAGGTTGATAAAATGCTAAATATAACCTAGCAGAAGACAGAAGGTCAGGGGAGAGCGAACACAAATTTAGATAAGAATTTTGGATATGGCAATCGTACAAATCTGTGAAATTTGTAAAACCAATAAAACGGAGGTTTGGAATGGAGAAGCAAGAAACTTGTTTCTTCAATTTTCATGAAATTTGTTCCTTGGACGAATGACAATCCAAGAACCCTCTCTTCCGGTGAAACAACACGAGAAAGCTTTTCGCGCATAGTAGAATGTTTATATTGTGAACTAAAGCCCACCTCGTTCGGTGTACTGTAGGCATTACATAAGCTTCTTTGCAGCGTCCCTTAAGCCCTTTATTTTTACTTTACGACTGTTGATATTCTCATTCTTCCTTCTTACTTTCCACCCCCTCTTAACAATTGTTTCATAGTGCAACTGCAACGCTTTCCTCTTGTTACACCTTTTAAACTTTGGACTAAACATTATATACCAATCCCTTATCTTAAAGGACACAAGCAACAAAGTTATTTATTTTTTGAGCTTCTATCTTTTGAGCATATTGACGTAACATCACCTTCTTTTACTCAACTGAAATAACTGCGTGAAGAGGTAACCGTTTGGCAGTTAGATTTCCTTCACTAACTAGCAAAGAGGATGTTGATCCCCAAAAGGATTTCGTCCCGACTGAAAAATACGCCGACAAGATATGAAGAGTGAAAAGATGAAAGAAAAAAAAACATTTTAGCTAAAAGTCGTATCATCTTTTACACTACGACATCGGACGTTTTCTCAACATCTGAATCAGAAAAGATTGAAGTGGAAAAAATTACTATCGGTCTCCGATAGACTAGGATCTCGTGAGAGTTAAGTCTTGAAAATAGTGCGTGTTTTCCTCAATGGAATTTTCCTTCTATAATTTATTGGTCTCTTCATATTACATTACTCGGCTGTTTCAAGTAAAAAGTGCTTACGATGACAGTAGTATAGATGTATGAGTCTACAAATTTAAAAAAAAAAAAATGAAGTTTTGTGTGGATAAAACACATTCGAATGTAGGACTTCAGTATTTCTCGATTTCTTACATTGAACTTGTCACCACATGTAAGTAATTCATAACTTCTATACGGTATGTTGACAGTTCAAGAGGCTTTAAAATAAGTTTGTCCATGATTAAACGACCAATTAGGGATAGAAATCGAATTCTAAGAGTCGTTGTTGAGAACATACTTACCAGGATTAAAAATCGTTTTCAACACATATGAAGGATGAGGATGAAAAGAAATATCCTCAATGCCTTTATTAAAGCACACAAGTATGTATATACAAGGTCCTAAGGTTGATAAAAGCAAATACACATCCTTTGAGAGTTTCTCCTCTATTTCATTTAGTATTTGCGGTCTTCGACATAACTGAGTAGGCAGCGCGGCCGAGAGATCAGTTTAACCTTGTTCGAAAGGAGAGTAACTTTGACTCAAGGCCCTTTACTGACAGACCAGAAACATGTCAGCTTTCATTGCAACGAAGCCCCTCACGTAATTACCTTCGGTCAACCAAGTTCAAGTTAGCTAATAAAACTTTATTTCGTCCAAGGACAAAATCTTCCAGTGTATCAAGAATGATTCTTCTTGTTATAAATAAAAATAATAATGCTGCTGCAATCCATTTACTTTGGGTATTTAGTTATAAACCTGCTCTTATCCTCTTCGTATCTAAAATAAGGGAGCTACTATGGTAGAGTCACAACAGCCGTGCATCTGTCGAGATCTCGTTCCTTACGACGCTCCTGATTGGCTGTTGATAAGCCAATCATAGAGCTGGAAACCCTCAATCTCTTGGGAGAGTTCACGTAGGTAGGAAGTATGTTCCACTTCCCCTGAGGGATACGTCTTTCAAAAGTATCCCTCAGGAGAGGTGGAACATACATCCTGCCTATGTAAACTCTCGAGAGAGAGACAGTTTCCAGCCCTGTGATTGGCTTATCAACAGCCAATCAGGAGCGTCGTAAGGGACTGGCGTAGACATCAGATGCACGGTTGTTGTGAATCTACTATAGCCACATGCTGTCCTCCAGCATGAATTACTGATTGCAATTTATGCAGTGCAATCACGGACTGGTATATGAGGAGGTAGCTACAGTCGTTACTATCACAAACGGGCTCATTTTGCTCATCTTTATTTTGGAATTAAAATTTGGTTCGTGGATTGAACAGGTAGAAAAATAATTGCTAGACTATAACACATGAAAAACAAATACATGAGAAATAAAATTCGCTCTACCTCGGAATTAATATATTTTCACGCAATATGCTAACCGAAGGGGAATTCTTTTTTTTTTCTTTTTTTTATTTCTTTTTTAGTTGATATTAATTTCGTCCTCTCGTGGTTCGAACCAGCGCCCAGCGGACTGTGGAACCCACGAGAGGACGAAATTACTATCAACTAA
>NC_087201.1:151623085-151633085 GCF_015104395.2 Macrobrachium nipponense | reverse complement strand
ATAAGGATTTTGAAATTTAATAAAATGAGAATAAAACCAGGAATGATGAGAATTGTAAGTCAATGAACAAATACTTTTAAAAATTTCTTCAGGATTCTCCTTTAACCTTGAAGAAAGCGACCATTCCCAATATATATAGTTTTAAGGATACTTTTCCCTTGGCACATTGAAAAAGTCTTCAGGTATGAGAACGTGTAATCGAAGGAAACATAAAAGAAATAGTCGTTCATCAAAAATCTGAATACCAGAGTTGAAAAAATTAGATAAATAAACTATACGACCAACACAACGGGTGCCGATGATGGAGGGCAGTCTATAATTCACCGAAGAATAGTGTCATTTAAGCCAAACTTCTGACACTTCGGCAGAAGCAGAAGGCATCCTCATGAGGGAAGCCATAACTGGAAGTGGGGAAGAGGATATGGGAAGTCCTTTGGTCGTTGCATCATAGGAACTAAAGCGACCGATGTATCTCAGAAGACATATTGAGCGTCGTTTTGCTTTTATTTACGAGCGTCGGAAATTTCCTGATCCTCCGTTGTGGGAGGTGATGCTGATGATAGATACACCGAGACGACCTTTTTGATCATAACAGGGGTTTGGCTAATAAATTCGAACTTTCCTCTGTTCCCTGTCATAATTATCGTTAACATTATTCAGTTAGTTTGAAAGGGTTTGCATGTAGTAAAGATAATTAAAGATACTTGTTTGAAGAATTTCTTACAAGCTGGTTGAACGATTCTTGAGTTTCTCTTTTTACTTTTAATAAAATCTTCAAGTCATTGGAATCTTTCATTATAGATATATATAATAGATATATATATATATATATATATATATATATATATATATATATATATATATATATATATACATATATATATATATTATATATATATATATATTATATATACTATATATATATATATATATATATATATTTATACAAAGTATCCAGAATTCATTAAACAAAATTGGTTGTTTTTTTCCATTTATCTGAGCAGCCTTTCTCGAACTTTGTTCATTCTTTTGAAAGTGTACTCTAGAATTCCCGAACTAATGTTTTCTGCTATAAATTCCTTATCTTCGATTCCACTGTTGTCTTGTCTTTACTATATGATTATAATTCTGACCCTGTCTCCACACCCCTGCAATTTCTTTTTTTTTTTCTCCAAATTTCTGTGCTATGTCAATATTCGACCTATCTGCACCTCCTCTTTTTAACAGAACTTTTCTTTTATAGTATTTGAGATTTTTCCCGGTTGTATTTCGTGTCCTTTTCTCGTCCGCTGACCATTGGATTTCAGGACGACACTTTGTCGTTCCCGCCATTTCCACTTCCCCAACACAATTCCCAAGGAAATCCTACGAGTCCTGCTGTAGGTTGTCCCATATTTTCTGCTTCATCCTTTTCCGGGTCAGGCAGTGTGGTTCCTTTTATGGATGCTCTCGATACCCAGATAAAAACACATCGTCTGGTGCAAGAAATACTTTGATATTTTTCATTTTGACGCTATATATATATAAATTTAACATTGGTTGTACATTTATTGAATTACAATTCCAGTGACAAATCGATCTTATCGAAAATTATTGCAATTTCCGCAACATGACTTTCGGAAATGTACTCGCGACTGCGTGTCGCTTTTCTTCTGCCCATGGTGTTCTTCTTGTAGTCTTTGTGATTTAAAGTAAAATGAAAGCGAGAGAAATGGGGATTTACACAGGAGGAAAAACATGGTGTAGGAAAAAGGTTGGCCCAAAATATGTTTATATATATATATATATATATATATATATATATATATATATATATATATATATATATATATATATATATATATATATGTGTGTGTGTGTGTGTGTGTGTGTGTGTGTGTTTAAATGCATACACACACACATACACACACACATTTATATATATATATATATATATATAAATATTATATTATATATATATATAATATATATATGTGTGTGTGTGTTGGTGTCGTGTGTGTGTGTGTGTGTGTGTTTGTTTGTGTGTGTATGTATACGTATATATGAGTGAGTGTTTGCACTATGTTCGTAGCTTTATGAGCTATAGAAACCGGAGCCGCTTGACCGATCTCTTCAAAATTTGGCAAGTGGCCATCATTTGACCCAACCTAGATAATAGGGTAGGTTTCAAACCCGTACCCGCTCCCCTTTTCCCTTCCCCTTCCCTTTCCCCTTTCCCCCTTCCCTTTGTAACTTGTACAATGTAAAAAAAAAAAAAAAAAAAAGAAATACGCAAGCACAGAATTGAAAGCCAGCACAATCTGACCAAAAGAACAAACACCAAAATGCGACCATAAGGTTTCGTGACGACCAATCTTTAGAAATCGAGGCTAGGCCATGATGACGAACAGAAAGGTCATTTTTGGGAAACGGAAACCACATTTACAGTCATTTCATAACTGAAAAACAAAAGCTAATGTAATCCAGAAACCGCTGTCGTCCAGATCACACGTTGCCTCTCTAGTGAAATGTCTATTACTGGTTTCCAAACAGCTTTGATGGAGAAAGTCACGGGGGCCCTCGGCTCCGAGAAGCAATTACGGTGTCTTTTGCAAAGTATCCCCACTTGAAATCGGGGATTTCCTTCTCGAAATGCACTCCCTGAATTGCTGGGATGACAGAGAGAGAGAGAGAGAGAGAGAGAGAAAATGCTGATTCAGTGATTAAATTAATGTTATAGAGATAATAAAGATTGTTTCGTTTCGTTAGTAAATTTTAGCACTAAAACAGTTATAATTACAAGTTTTAAACTTCGATATAAAATAGCGGTTAAGAGAGAGAGAGAGAGAGAGAGAGAGAGAGAGAGAGAGAGAGAGAGAGAGAGTTAGTACATTATAACATAATTACAAATTCTAAGTTGCTAAATAATTATTCAATCTTGATTATGTGAAAAATTGGTTATATATTGAGAGACTTTTATCTCTCTCTCTCTCTCTCTCTCTCTCTCTCTCTCTCTCTCTCTCTCTCTCTCCAACTCAAGCATATCCTTTTGGTTTATCCTTGTAACAACGAGTCCATCAAGAAGATATAGTGTTTATGTATCTGGCCTCTGAATGTTCAGAATGTTCGAGCGCTGTTAATTCCGAGCAATGGACAAGATTTGTGGTGAATTTTATGAGGGACATTTCTCTTCAATATGAGGATTGTGGTCGCATGCAGATTTGCTGTCTGGTCATCTATTATATAATATTTAAACTCTGTCTAGTCTGTGAGTTTGAATGCACACTGGAAATCCTAGAGGCTTCTGGGAATTCCGAAGACTTCTGGGGCTTCCAACCACCTCCCCCCTTCCCTATCACCTCCCCTCCCATCCCCTTCCCCTTCCCCTTCCACCTCCTCTGTCTTCTTCCATCCCCTTCCCCTCCCCTCTTTGATATTACATTTCTTATGATCTAACTAATTTAGCCGGGAGACACTTACATTAAACGCGAAATATCTCATATATGTTACTTTTTCATCAGATATTTTAAAAGATATTAACTCCAACATAAGCTTAAGAACTATTGTAAACTATGAATTTTCATTAGAATATTAATAAAATACTTTAAAGTATATTTTAGTTAAATATCATCACTTACTACCAAATGCCAACACAGCCTCTAGCTTTAAAAAGAGGGGGGGAGCCATTTAATTGTTTGAAAGAATGCCTTTAAATTCTTTCCAGCGAATGAATGGTTTAAATCTTCCCCTTCCCTTTCATTCATCTGCGTGAGTAAGCGAACACCAGAATCTTCGGAACCCCATCAGGGCATTTAAATCGCGCCTGGAGTTCACTGTAACGGGGCTCTTGATTATCGGGAGTTGAAGTGCAGTCTCTGTTGTGTTTAAGGCGCGAAGAAAAATAGCGATTTTAGGCCGATGTGATTTCGTTATAGATATTTTATATAACTGAAGAAGTAAAGTGTGTCTATGTTATTATTTTTAAGTACATTGTTGCGAAAATTTATTTGTAATTTCATTTAATATTCATTTTACGAGCAACACAGGATATTAGATGTTGCATCCAAGTTATTTTGGAACTGTGGCAAGTACACTATGTAGAAATCACTATTCATCAGTAGACTGCGTAAGTTAATTTCTAAAAATTAATTTTCTTTTCCCCTTTTTTTTAACATTCAACTTCTGATGAGTATTGACAAAAGGCATGCATGATATTACTTCACATCCTGTACTGCACTTGAAATACCGTCGGCCAGAGTAATGTGACTAGAATTTCAGCCACTCTCAGAAAATTTTCCCACATCTCCTTTCAAGTCTTTTGTCCTGTAAAGTATGTAAACTGTCACTGAAAATACTTTTCTTTCCTGTGATTAATAATCATGTCTAGAATTCCTTGCTTTAAATAAACATGGTAATCAAAATCGCACCATGAGTTACTTTTTTCTAAGGTTAATGATCAACTGTCATACAGAGTTTTCCTGGGCAGTGTCGGGTTGGTCAGCTATTTTAATGTATTTATCTTTAATGATGCATGGCTTTCTTTATGATAATTACATTATACATTTTCGTATAAACATACATAATTATACACTTTCTTCTCAATTTCTGTAGTACAAAAGTATCATTATTAATTCTTTGTTAATAAGAGGAAATATTTAACTAGTAACTGTAGATGTATTTCAAAATGTTTTACATATTTGGAGTTAATAATGCTTTCAGAGTGCCTATTTTTTTTTTTATGGCGGAAGTTGCTTCCTCTCTCGTAACTAGATTTAGGAGGTTAAGAGACATCCAAATGTAGTGTGGTTTTTATTTCATTATTTATTATTATTTATTATTGCTTCATTGTTCCAAAAAATTTTATCTTCAGGCCTTCCCACTGCCATCAAAAAACTAGATTAGATAAACACCCCCATCTAAGCTTTACATCTCAGAAATTATTTCGTAATAATATTGTTATTATTATGATCACTGGGCCTCTTGAACTCAGGAAAGAAAGCACTGATGAGCATCGAAGACAAGCTGAAAGCAATTACCTTCCGTCTCAGAACTTGTATTATATTATTATTATTATTATTATTATTATTATTATTATTATTATTATTATTATTATTATTATTATTATTATTATTATTATTATTATTATTTTATTTTTTTTTTTGCTCTATCACAGTCCTCTACTTCGACTGGGTGGTATTTATAGTGTGGCGTTCAGGGTTGCATCCTGCCTCCTTAGGAGTCCGTCACTTTTCTTACTGTGGGCGCCGTTTCTAGGATCACACTCTTCTGCATGAGTCCTGAGGCTACTTCAGCCTCTAGTTTTTCCAGATTCCTTTTCAGGGATCTTGGGATCGTGCCTAGTGTTCCTATGATTATGGGTACAATTTCCACTGGCATATCCCATATCCTTCTTATTTCTATTTTCAGGTCTTGATACTTATCCAGTTTTTTCCTTTCTTTCTCTTCAACTCTGGTGTCCCATGATATTGCGACATCAATGAGTGATTCTCTCTTCTTAAATTTGATCATCAACGTCACGTCTGGTCTATTTGCACGTATCACCCTATCTGTTCTGATACCATAGTCCAAGAGGATCTTTGCCTGATCGTTTTCTATCACTCTTTCAGGTAGCTGGTGTTTCTTGCACAGGCTCCAGTGGAGGGCTTTTGCCACTGAATCATGCCTCTTTTTGTACTGGTTCTGTGCAAGTGCCGGACATTCGCTTGCTATGTGGTTTATGGTTTCATTTTTCGTATTGCACTTTCTACATATGGGAGAGATGTTATTTCCATCTATCGTTCTTTGGACATATCTGGTTCTTATGGCCTGATCTTGTGCCGCTGTTATCATTCCTTCAGTTTCCTTCTTCAGCTCTCCTCTCAGTAGCCATTGCCACGTGTCATCGCTGGATAGTTCTTTAGTCTGTCTCATGTATTGTCCGTGCATTGGTTTGTAATGCCATTCCTCTGTTCTGCCTGTCTTTCTCCTGTTTGTATATTTCTGGGTCTTAGTCTACTTTTATCAGTCCTTCTTCCCATGCACTCTTGAGCCCCTCGTCTTCACTGGTCTTCATATATTGCCCCAGTGCTCTGTTCTCGATGTTGACGCAGTCCTCTATGCTTAGTAGTCCCCTCCCTCCTTCATTTCGTGTAATGTATAGTCTGTCCGTATTTGCTCTTGGGTGTAGTGCTTGGTGTATTGTCATGTTTCTTCGTTTTCTGGTCTATGCTGCGAGGTTCTGCCTTTGTCCATTCCACTATTCCTGCGCTGTATCTGATTACTGGCACTGCCCATGTGTTTATGGCTTTTGTCATATTTCTGGAGTTGAGATTTGACTTGAGTATCGCCTTGAGTCTCTGCATATATTCTTTCGTGATCGAGTAATTCATCTTTTGATGTTTATATCCCCTCCTTCCATTATTCCCAGGTATTTGTATCCCGACTCATCTATGTGTGTGATGTTGTTTCCATGTGGTAGCTTTATCCCTTCAGTCCTTGCTACTTTACCCTTTTGTATGTTGACTAAGGCTCATTTTTCTTTTCCAAACTCCATCCTGATGTCTTCAGATACAATCCTTACAGTCTGGATTAGGGTATCTGTTTCCTTGATGCTCTTACCATACAGCTTGATGTAGTCCATGGACATCAGATGGTTAATTCTGTTGCATCTTTTCTTGAGTTGGTACCCAGCATCCGTCTTCTGCAGTACTTTTGTCATGGGAATCATGGCTACTACGAAGAGTAGTGGGGACAGTGAGTCACCCTGGAAGATCCCTCTCCTGATATTAACCTCTGCTAGTCTTATTCCAGAGCTTGTAAGTATTGTATTCCAGTTGTGCATTGTAATTTCGAGGAAGCTGATGGTGTTTTCCTCTGCCCCATATATTTTCAGGCATTCTATTAGCCATGTGTGTGGTATCATGTCGAAGGCTTTCTTATAGGTTATCCATGCCATGCTTAGGTTGGTTTTCCTCCTCTTACTGTTCTTCATTACCATTATGTCTATCAGGAGCTGGTCTTTTGTGACCCTATACTTCCTTCTGCAGCCTTTCTGTTGGTGGGGGATGGTGTTTATATCCTCTAGGTACTTATATAGTCTTTCGCTGATGATACCTGTTAGTAACTTCCACATTATTGGTAGGCAAGTGATAGGCCTGTAGTTACTGGCTATATTTCCCTTACTCTTGTCTTTCTGGACTAAGGATGTTCTTCCTTTGGTCATCCATTTGGGCGCATGATGATTTGTGATACAATGCTGGAGTTGTTCTGCTATTCGTGGGTGTAGGGCCTTGAAATTTTTGAGCCAGTATCCATGGACTTCATCGGGACCTGAGGCTTTCCAGTTGGGCATTTTCTTTAGTTGGTGTCTGACCGTGTCTGTCATGATGTCAGTGATTCTTTGTTTTATTCTCCCTGTTTCTTCTTCCTTGACTTCCTGGAGCCATGTTGCATGTTTGTTGTGTGATATCGGATTGCTCCAGATGTTTTCCCAGAGTCTCTTAATTGGTTCAGCTTCAGGAATTTCTTGGTGGTTGTCTTCCCCTCCTAGTTGGCTGTATAGTCTTCTCTGGTTGGTTCTGAATAGTTTGTTCTGTTGGCATCCCTTATTCCTGTTCATGTACCGTTGGATCTTATGTGCATTGGCCTTAACCCTCTGTTTTACATCTTTTATTGTGTTGTTTAGTCCCCTCTCCTGTACTTTGTATTTCTCGTTCAGTTCCTCCCTTGTTTTCTTGCTTCTTAGCCTTTTTTCTGCCATATCTTTCTGTTTACTCAAGTCCGATCTCATCACCATGATTTGCTTTTCCCGGCGCCTTTTCCTAGGCGGTTGCTGTTTTGGTTTCTGTTGGGTTGGTTGTGCTGGTGGTGTTGATGTTCGTATCCCCATCAGTTCTGCTACTAATCTTGCTCCTGCATATATCAAGTTATTTGTTTCTGTGATATTGGTGGTGTGTATTAGTCTCATTATTTCATTGACCTCACTTGTTGTCTCCCTTAATTTCTTGGTGTTGTAGGCTTTCATGGAGGTGATCTTTGTTCTCTCTGTATCTGGCTTCATCCATTGTCTGATCTGTCTGTTACTTCGTTGGTGTTTCTTCATCTATCGTTGTTTAATACCTCATCATCCCTGTCGTCTTCTGTGGCATCGTCTTTCAGTTCGCCTTCTTGTAATTCGTTGCCGTGTCATTTCCCTTTCCAATTCCTCTCTTTCTGTTGGGGAGAGCCAGTTCTTTTTCTTTATGTTCCTTACTTGGTCTGCCAGCCTCTACTCTGTTTGGGGGATGTTATTCCTCTTATTTCAGATATTGACCAACCTTCTATATCCTCTCTCCGTCGGGTTGCTTCTGATGTAGCATCTCCATATTTCCTTATTTTCTTCTCTTGTCCATTTCTTCCTCTGGTTTGCTTCTGTAGCTCTAGTCTCTGATTGTTGGTTACTGTCGATGTGGTGGTCAGTTGCTGGATGACGACTTTCAAGTACCTGACCGTTTTCTCCTTCAATTGGGCTGAATACCTGGCTGCCGGGCGAAACTCCTCTGTTGCCAGAGGTTCCATTTACGTTGTTGTCGTTTAATCCATCATTTCTTTCCATCATTGCTGAGTTTTGCTATTTAGCCCATAGCTGGACCCTACCCCATCAGGAATAGGTACTCATTTACAGCTGAGTAGACTGAGGAATTTATGGTAAAGATTCTTTCCAAAGGAATCAACGCCGAGGAGAGCGGTCACCCATCCAACGACTGACCAGCCCCAATGTTGCTTAACCAGTCAGTTGACGGCCTAACCCTATTATTATTATTATTATTATTATTATTATTATTATTATTATTATTATTATTATTATTATTATTATTATTATTATCATTTTTATTATTATTATTATTATTTTTTTTTTTTTTTTGTTTTTTTTTTTTTTTTCTCTATCAAAGTCCTCCAATTCGACTGGGTGGTATTTATAGTGTGGGGTTCCGGGTTGCATCCTGCCTCCTTAGGAGTCCATCACTTTTCTTACTATGTGTGCCGTTTCTAGGATCACACTCTTCTGCATGAGTCCTGGAGCTATTTCAGCCTCTAGTTTTTCCAGATTCCTTTTCAGAGATCTTGGGATCGTGCGTAGTGCTCCTATGATTATGGGCACGATTTCCACTGGCATATCCCATATCTTTCCTATTTCTATTTTCAGATCTTGATACTTATCCATTTTTTCCGTCTCTTTCTCTTCAACTCTGGTGTCCCATGGTATTGTCGACATCAATGAGTGATACTTTCTTCTTGACTTTGTCAATCAACGTCACTTCTGGTCTGTTTGACGTATCACCCTAACCGTTCTGATACCATAGTCCCAGAGGATCTTGCGTGTCTTTTCTATCACTCCCTCAGGTTGATGCTAGTACCACTTATTACTGCAAGGTAGCTTATGTTTCTTGCACAGGCTCCAGTGGAGGGCTTTTGCCACTGAATCATGCCTCTTTTTGTACTGGTTCTGTGCTAGTGCTGGGCATTCGCTTGCTATGTGGTTTATGGTTTCATTTTTCGTCTTGCACTTCATACATGTGGGAGAGATGTTATTTCTGTCTATCGTTCTTTGAACATATCTGGTTCTTAGGGCCTGATCTTGTGCCGCTGTTATCATTCCTTCAGTTTCCTT
This sequence comes from Macrobrachium nipponense, assembly GCF_015104395.2. Taxonomy (NCBI): domain Eukaryota; kingdom Metazoa; phylum Arthropoda; class Malacostraca; order Decapoda; family Palaemonidae; genus Macrobrachium; species Macrobrachium nipponense. The sequence goes on along the minus strand of NC_087201.1, from coordinate 151,623,457 downwards.
CTTTAGCTCTCCCCTCTATAGTCCTTGCCATGTGTCATCGCTGGCTTGTTCTTTAGTCTGTCTCATGTATTGTCCGTGCATTGGTTTGTTGTGCCAGTCCTCTGTTCTGTCTGTCATTCTCCTGTCTCTGTATATTTCTGGTCTTCGTGTCTACTTTTATTAGTCCTTCTTCCCATGCTCTTTAGCCACTCGTCTTCACTGGTTTTCAGATATTGCCCCAGTGCTCTGTTCTCGATTTTGATGCAGTCCTCTAAACTTAGTAGTCCTCTCCCTCCTTCCTTTGTGTATGTATAGTCTGTCCGTATTTTGCTCTTGGGTGTAGTGCTTTGTGTATTGTCATATGTTTCCTGGTTTTCTGATCTATGCTGCGGA
>NC_087201.1:151618216-151622585 GCF_015104395.2 Macrobrachium nipponense | reverse complement strand
TCTGAGATAATGATGTGTGGAATTCCATGTTTACAAATGTAGCACTCGTAAAACTTCCTAGCGCACTCGACCGCGGTTTTGTTTTAAGCGCTATAAGTTCTGTATATCGAGTCAAAGCGTCTATAATTACTAGGAGGTGCTTATTTCCTCTGTCTGACTCGTAAAATCCTGTTAATAAACTCTAAATGTACTCTTTCAAAGGGTTGATTTGGCACGGGGTAAGCCCCTAGGCTGACAGGTGTCTTCGTGTGCCCTTGTATTCTTGACAAGTGCGACAATTTGCTATGTCTATATCTGTAAGCATCGTATGCCAATAAAATAAGGATTTGGCTTTCTGTGACATCAAGGTATAACCCGGGTGTCCGTGCAGTGGATTTTCATGCAACCACTTTAGACAGTGGGTATGAGTGAGGATAGGCACCACCACCTGGTTGTTATTCAACTGCGGTGTGTTGCGGGTTTTCCTCGTCACGGATCTACACAGGATATTGTCCTGTAGGATATAATTCTACTGCTTATACTTTAGGTATTCCTTTTCCTTCGGATTTCCGTTTAACGCAATGATGATTTTTTCTATTTGCGGATCTTTTCCTTGTTCCGTCTGTAATAGTTCAGCACTCCAGCCCAGATCTTCCTGTTCAGATATAGTTTTAACAATGGGCGTGGAGGTTGAGATATCTATTAATTCAGCTAATGGCTCGCTACAAGATGAAGAGGGGTTGCGTGATAATGCGTCAGCAATGATATTTGCTTTCCCTGGTAATACCCGATCCTCGCGCCAAAGTCCTGAATGATCATGTGCCACCGAGTTCGCTTGGGGCTGTGACTAAAGCCTTTAAAGAAGTCGGTTAGGGGCTTATGATCAGTGAGAACCTTGACGGGATAACCGTATATTATGAATTTAAAGTGCACGAGTGAATTAACAATAGCGAGCCCTTCCTTGTCTATTACTGCATATTTACTTTCGGAAGGTCTCAGTTTACGTGAATAAAAGCTATAGGGAAAAACTGTTTTATCATATTGTTGAAGCAATACCCCACCTACTCCTAGGTCTGAGGCGTCTGTTGCTATGAAAAATTCCTTACCAAGAAGTCAGGAAATTTCAAGATAGGAGAACTACACAGTTCATCTTTCAATTTATCGAACGCCTGTTGATGAATTTCAGAACCATACGAAATCTACGCCCTTTTTTATAAGATCGGTTAGGGAGCGGCTATGATTGAGTAATTGCGGATGAAGCGGCGATAGTATCCGCTGCACCTAAAATTGCTGTATTCCCTTGACGTTAGTAGGTATCGGAAAGTTACGGATAGCCGACACCTTATCGTGACGACTTTAAGTCCTTCACTAGAAACCGTGAAACCTAGATAGACTAGTTCTGTTTTAAAAAATTCACACTTACTTATCTTTACCCTTAAATTATGCTGCCTTAACCTTTGTAACACTAACTCCAATTTACGTAAATGCTCTTCTAATGTGTTGGAAAAGATTACTAAGTCATCCATGTAGGCATGTAGGATATCTCCCAACAAGTCTCCAAACACGGCGTTTATCATACGAGTAAAAGTTATAGGCGCACAACGTAAACCAAAAGGCATACGCAAAAATTCATAATGTCCCCTGGCTGTGCTGAAGGCAGTGTATGGGATACTCTCTTGTTCCATCGGAATCTGATGAAATCCTTTTAGTAAGTCTAGGCTTGTTGAAATATTTATTCTGGCCTAGTAAAGATAGGATATCATCGGTACATGGTACTGGGAATCTGTCAGGATTGTTTCTTCATTTAAACGACGAAAATCTACGCATATCCGCCAAGTTCGATCTTTTTTCGGTACTACTATTAACGGAAAATTATAAGGGCTGTTTGATTTCCTAATGACTCCTTCCTTTAACATTTTACCTACTTCCTCTGTTATCTCATTCTGAATTTCATAGGAAGTCGGTACGAAGGTACATAGATTACTTTCTGTTGTCCTTGAGCCTGATTTGATGCTCGATGACATCCGTTTTCCTAAGGTTCCATCCGTAGTGGAAAAAACATCATGATATTTGGTTAACAGATTCAAAAATTTTCTGCTGAATTCCTTCTCTTGAATGTCCTGATTGAATTTTGTTCTTATAGATTGCAAAAGGGGTTCATCCGCGGCTGATTGAGCGTGATTTATCTCAGCTACGGTAAGAATGCGATGTTTATAAACTTCGGCATCCAAGATATGTTGATTTTTGTGTGGATTACTAAAGTGGTATTCAAATGATTACAGACTTCGATGTTACATTGTTGTTGTGAGCCGACTGTATAAACGGCTTGTGTGACGGATAATCCGTGTGTTTTCAGAGTTTCGGAAAGGATTAATGTTTTCAGATCCTGGCAAGGTTCTCTTAACACGCACTAAATATATTTGAAGTTACGTTAGGCTCGAGAGTTTGCGTGCAAGCTGATATTACGGGTGAGCGAGAGTTCTGTTGGGTTGCCTGTATTATTTCTTGGTTCATGAGACAGGTGATTGGTTCCGTAATGTAAGTGACAACTCGTCTGTCTCTTTATTATCTAAAACAGATTTTAGGGTATTAGAAGACCTATAGAATTTCCCTTTGATATACACGCCGTGTTTTGCAGGTGCTAAGATAATATTTGAGTGCCCATAGACGGGTATCCGATAATTTACTGCGGGATACATATTAATGTTTTGTACAACGACAAAGGTATCAGCAAACGTGCGCTTACCGACCTTGTACTGTACATGAGTTACGCCCACAACATTTAATTCATTATCCCAATGCCTGAGAGCCTTATTCCGGACTTTTCTATAGGGAAATTTGAAAAGAGTAAATGATGAGTCCTTAAATCCATTATATTACGTGGACTACCAGAATCAAAGAACAAAGTGAATGACTTATGGTCCAAATTTACTGCTATGTAAGGTTGGTCGCAACTCGTTTTGACTAATAATTGCATGAATTTGTTGCAAATCTACGGGAACCTGCACAAATTTTTTTGTTTTTTGATTCGGCCGTGTGTTTTCATAGGAAAATCAATTGTCTCACAAGATCTGATAATGATTAAACTGATTATTTGATACAAAAGATGTTGATATTGATGACCCAACATCGCCCTCTCCCCCCTTGGAGTGAACTACGTGGTATTTGTTTTGTTTATCACACCCTGAAAATTCGCTTGCCCTTGCGAGTTCTGGCTAGACGGCCCAGGAACAGAGGTACCTGAAGAACGAATTTAAGTTTGTTTTCTGCTGTGTCAGAATTTCCGTTTGGTTGTTTCTTCTTATAGTACTGAGGACCCTTCTTTTTATTTGCACTAGCAACTGGTTGCGTGTTTGTAGCATTTTGCTGTTGATTCCTCGAGTAGCAACGGTTATATGAATGAGTTGAACTATTGTGTATTGAACAAAAACGCGTCCGACGTCTGAAATCATGTGACCTGGTCGTTTACAGTTATAACCAACAAACCATCCCTGCAACTTGATTATTATTATGTACCACATTTACTTGTTGTGGCTTGTTCTCATTTTTTGCAAAACTTGAATGAGCGAAGGATCTAGGTCGGTACATTTAGACATGTGTTTTTTGATTTGTTTTATACACATCTAATTCCGTACTGTCGGGCTGCAATTTTTATCAAAAACACCGTACTAACGCCTTCAGGCAACATTACAGTGATAGACGTAAGGTAGATCAAACGGATAAAATCTTTCACTTTGATTTTTAGCACCCGCAACCCACCCGGAGTTTTACTTAAACTATCCTGATATTCATTTAGCCGGTCGGCAATTAGGCGCCCCGCCCGCTCGACAACATTGAGCTGAGTCATGGAGGCTTGGTTAAGGATATTTCTCAATGCCAATACTACATCTAAAGCCTCTTCACCCCCATACACGGCACGTAATCTAATTTTGAACTCGTCCCATGTAAGCGCTTCTTGAAAGAAACCCCCCTTCCCCCCTTAGATACGCACTTGCGTCGCCTTTCGCAAAGTCAACGAAGCTCTTGGCCTCCTATAATTGTACTGCTAGGTCTGTGATGCTTTTTGCATTTAAATGAGCGTCTACAGATGAGATCCATGCCTCAACATTTTGAGGCAGGAACCCATTGACCCGACCTTGAAAAGGGACAATCGCTGACCTCGCGCTAACGAGAGTCACCACGTTGGGGTTGCCAGCCGGAGGGGTTGCCATTTCGGCTTTCACTTTTTTCTTATCACTTCTATTCCTTGCAATCCTATCAAAATATCTATAAGATAACACTCGACCACTACGTAAAACGCATAAGCAATGTACTGTATAAGTGTGTTATAATATAGGAAATCCCCCAAAAGATACAAAAATACAGACAATATGATCAAATATTATACGGA
>NC_087201.1:151603216-151613216 GCF_015104395.2 Macrobrachium nipponense | reverse complement strand
GATTCAGAAACAAATTTGTAAACGCAAAAACATTAACGCGAGTCTTATATTTGTTCAAAAACTCTCTTGCGAAGCCTTAAACTGAAAGGGAACAGAACAGGAATCCTAATAACAATAAACTCCCTGGTTTTATGGCGACAGCGTAGCTGAGATCGAGGCAGCCTCTTTGTTCAATTGATCTCTTGGGAGATGAAAGGAGCATCGTCATGCACCTCTTGAAGCGCGGAGGGATAGTGACTGCAAGCAATGTGGTAGCAATGTGGAGCAGTCCAATTATAACATCTCGATTTATACTGGTCAATATTAATTAGGTGCCTCAATCAAGATGTGAGGCTGAAGAAAATTTCAGCGATTTCCAACGCAGTGACATCGTTTGGAATTGTTCCTCTTTGAGACCTGTTTTGCTACTGTGGTTTGGCGAAAGGTAATGCCACAGACAGACAGACAGAGAACAACATGCTATCCTAATTTTTAAATAACGAAAAAGATTGAAATAATAGTTAGCCATGCAATGAAAGTGGCTTGCATGAAAAGTAGTTACAAGACTGGAAGATACAGGAAAATTATTTATATATATATATATAATATATATATATATATATATATATATATATATATATATATATATATATGTGTGTGTGTGTGTGTGTGTGTGTGTGTGTGGTGTGTGTGTGTGTGTGTGTGTGTGCATAAGTTTTCAATGTAAATATTTATTGAATAAATTTCCTCAATGGAAATATGCCATAAGAATATAAAATAACTTACATTAAATAAATTTCAGTTGTTAAGAAATGTTAATTCGTTGCACCAATGACAGAGAGAGAGAAAGAGAGAGAGAGAAAATACAGGGGAAATAAGTGAAAAAGGACAAAGTTATGACCATAATGGTCGATTTAAATGTTACCATAAATGAGAAATGACAAAATTTACAATTGATATGTAAAGACGTTACAGTAAATGACAAAGTCTTTTGCAGTAAATGTCTCTCTCTCTCTCTCTCTCTCCAATCTAAATAATCGTATCTGAGCACCAAACATATGATGTGGAGTGAGTTCGCCCAACAAAATTACCCCGAAAGACTATATATGTCTCCGGGAAAAGCCGGTGTCACACCTGCAATATAATGATGTATATTTTATGCTGAAATTTTCGGACTCTTGAATATGGATGAAGGTGTTCCCGGAATTTCTCGCTGCGCTGCTCCATCCAGTTTTTATGGGCAACTGAAATTCCCCCAACCATTGTGGTAAAGATCAGAATTAACACTGATAATCGTTAAATGTTTTTTGTTTGATAAGATATTGCAAATACAGCCTCAAATCCCTGCAAAAAAAAAAAAAAGATATATCCCATTGATGCGTTTCTGAATTCATTATAATAACAGACTTTCTGGAATAATACAAGGGAGGAGCGTCGTTCATTTCTGCATTGCAGAACTAAGGTTTATTGAGTCATAAGTTCTCGAAATATCTAAGGATTAATCAGTGGAACTAATAAAAATATTTCGGTAAATATTCAAGTTAGTAATTTGTGCTGTACAATAGTATAATTTCATTGTGAGGGAGGTGAATTTGTAGGAGGATAACCTATTTATGAAGACTCTATCACTAACATTCTTCTTCTGTAGTTGGGCATACATAGCATATAATAGCAGATGAAATATATTCGAAAAATTACCATTCTTTTATCGGGTATTGTCAAGAGAAAATGGAAGCTGGAACATAAGATCTGTTGAGCTTTGCAAACACCGCCACAACAATGGAGCCTCAGATGCTGTGCATTCATTCCTGACAAGAAATTTTATTTCATTTATATCAGTGAATTGTCTGGATACGAGGAAACGTTCGAGAGATTGCTGGTTTGATAGAATTGAGTTGCCCTGAATACGAAATCATGCAAAAAGGAAACGGAGAGAGGGAGACGGATTGGCTCATAGAGGGCGCTGATGGAGAGGAAAATTTACGCTTACAGAAATCTGAGAAACGCATTGATTACTGCTGTTCTTTTTTTATCGTACTGTTATTTCTAACCTACGTCAGTCATGTGCTGTTTTAATTGTCTGTCTCCATGAATTATGATTACATTCACCTATTTCTTTGCTCTGAAATAAAAATTTGTGTATTTTCTGTAATCAGATTCTATTATAACTTACGAGTGAAGAGAATTGCCTTATAGAGATTGCATTATCTAAGAAACGTTAAATCTTTGATAACCATTATGATTACTCATGTTCGTTCGTCACAGCACCTATTCCTTTCGTAGACCTCGCTAAAACCGCAAAAGATAGGCTCACAATTAATCTTTAAGGGAAATGAATCGGGTTTACTGCTGAATAATCGAACGCAATAGCGAATCGTTAGGTGATTACCGATTATATAAACAGCCTGATAAGCGACAGACAGACAAACAGACGGACGGACAGAGGAGAGGGAAGGCGATAGGAAGAAAAAATAGTAGTTTAGTAACAACAAATACGTAGATATATCAAATGGTAGTTTTTATTAAAGCAAGTTGAGTAATCACTTAATGCGGACAGGTTTGAGCTAATAACGACCTATTGTTTAGGAGACCAATCTTGTGTATGAAATAACACTTACAAAACACTTTTATATACAAATGTTTGGGGCTGAAAATTAATTTTGTCTCCTTTCATTAAAAGAAATGCTTATTTTTAATTGTTTAAGCCGTTAACATCATTATTTCTTTATTTATTATTAATCCAAAAACAACAACTGCAAGTGTGTAAGTATGAATAATTTACATTGAAATATAAGAGGAGTAGGATAAACCTTTTTAACCAATAGCCTCAACAATATATGGCATTTAGATATAACATTTTTTCTGTGAATTATTTCTGAACGTATTTCCTGACGCTCTAATGAATTATTTTGGATCTTGTGTCAGTCTTCGCTATCAAATAAGAAAAACTTTTTATAGTATGAAATACCAATGGGTTACATCGTGTCTGTTTTCGGTGAAGGAAAATGTGTATCCGCAAGAGAAAACCTGAATGACATTACTGAATGGAGAAACAGAATGAGAAACGTGTGAAAAATTTTGAAGAAAAGAGTACAGATGATAAAAAAAATAGATATCCATGACATTTTCAGTAGTGACAAGGCGTTTAATGGACTACAAGACGTATAATTTAATCGGAATTCCGATGAAATGCCACTGATATTAAAAAATAGTTTTCAGGTAGCCTTTGAGCCACGGGGATAAGAGAGAGAGAGAGAGAGAGAGAGAGAGAGAAGAGAGAGAGAGAGAGAGAGAGGTACAAGTAAATTATATTTTTAAAAGAAATAATATTTTATGCATATCCCTACATTTTTATAATAAGCTCAGCCGCCCAAAGTGACGAAGTCTGAGCCTCGATGAGAGGAATATCCATCCTGTGGTTTGACACTATTTGCGTTCCCTTTCCCTCCCTCAATTAACCATTCGTTTTTCATCCACTGTGGTTGTAGGCCATTAGCTCCAAAGCCTTTGGACGCCCTAAATAGGCAGAAAGTGAAAAGGTGGAGAGGCCTTGGAACACTCTCAGGCTTCCGGCATTTCAAACACAGGTCCCGGTCCCAACTTCCTCTGAGATAAACAGTGATAAAAGAGGAACAGAAAAGGGAGCTCTTTCATAATACCATAACGTTTGTTAGACAGCTGTGTAAAGTTTGCTGACACTGTGCCTACTTTGTAATCAGAACGTTAAAAGTAAGTATTGTCAATAATTTAGGAAACAATTAAGAGCCTGGCAAAACAAGTACAGCGTTAGGACAACAAGACATAGAAGCTCTCTCTCTCTCTCTCTCTCTCTCTCTCTCTCTCTCTCTCTCTCTCTCTCTCTGCCGAGGAGAATGAAGTTCTTCACAAACGGAAAATGGATTCTACTGCGTTAAAATACACAATAATTCTCAATTATTCCTTGCTTTTTTTTTTTACAATTCTGTAAAAATAGCTTTCAGTTTTAATACTCCCTCAAAACATCCTTCTATCGCAGCTTCCACCTTCTCCTCCTTTGGTAGGAAAGCAACGTGGGAGATAACAGACGAATAACTCGGATAGTTTGAACAATGAAATAAACAATAACCTTCGTGAATAAAGATTTCTGAAAGGTTCGAGAATCTAGAAACCAAGACACTGCCGATGCCCAAAAGGAAATTTGTAAACCAACTAATCTTGAATGTCAAAGCATGTCCTCAGATATCATAGAAAAGATAGAAGTAGAATTTTTTTAGCAAACTTTAGTTACCAAATTTTTTTATGACCAAAATATTTGAGGAAGGATGAAATAGCCCATGATAGATTTTTAATATGTTTTTACCACGTTATTATATGAAATGAGCAGGAATTTAGCTCAAGAGAATAATAATGATTATAATTATAATAATGTAAGTGATGAGGCTACCTACTCTTTTAAAGTATTTTAATCACTTGGTACTTCGGAAATCATTCTTTTATTTGAGCTTTTTATTTTTTACAGTGGTTTGCTATTGAAGGTTTCACAAAGACCACATTGTTCTGTTTATTTAGCTTCCATATAGACATTGGAGGAAGTAATTGTATCCGGTATTTAGCGTAATTATTTGTTCGTTCTTTCCAGTAAATAGAGAATATGTTTCTGTCATAGCGGCCTAAGGGATGTTACTATGGTAACAATAATAACAGTGATATACGGATATAATTTATTTTATTTTGTGATAAGGTAAGAAATCTTAGGAAGAAATATTCTACAGGTTTTCTGTGCTCAAATCACAAGCTGGTTAATGTTGATGACGCGCACTGAGTACTGGAGAAGATTAACGTGAGCTCAGATGTATGCAGTAATCAGCAGATATATCCAGTAATAATTTGTTGTTATATCGGAAATTCAGTAAGTGTTAAAAGGTACCACTGATTATTGTTCACCGATTCCGGAAAGTAGCGATTTAAACCTCAATGTAACTCCTAATCCCAACAAAAATTGCGATACTGACAATAAAAAAAGACACTTCCTTGTAAAGGCAAAATAATCAGAACATGCAACGGAGAATATTGATCAAAGTAATTTTAGTCTCATAACTTATGTTTGTTACCAAATGAATGAAAAAGATTCAATTTAAACATACATGACTGCTATTACATAGACATTGGCCATAACCTAATCCGAGACATTATAATGTTCCTCTTAATTGCCCTTACACTGAGACCTGTTCTTAGCATGGAGGACGCTTAAAGAGTCCATTTATTCAGTGGGTCTGTGGTTGTTGCCATATACTATACTCTCTCTCTCTCTCTCTCTCTCTCTCTCTCTCTCTCTCTCTCTCTCTCTTTTAAACGAGTCCATTTATTCAATAGGTTTGTGGGTATCACAGTACTCTCTCCCTCTCTCAATTGAATCTGATCATTCAATTAGTTTGTGGGTACCTTTGTTGTATATGCTCTCTCTCTCTCTCTCTCTCTCTCTCTTAGTGGAGTCCATTTATTCAATAGGTTTGTGGGTATCATCGTACATACACTCTCTCTCTCTATCTTAATTGAATTTGATCATTCAATTCGTCCGTGGGTACCATCGTTGTATATGCGCTCTCTCTCTCTCTCTCTCTCTCTCTCTCTCTCTCTCTCTCTCTCTCTCTCTCTCTCTGACAAACACCCCTCCCTCTGTAATGTTCACGCGGGGAATTCCTGAACATCGTCGCAGGCCGAAATCAAGGCAAGCGATGAGACTTTAATCACTTCACTGTCCTCGAAAACCGAAAATTGGAACAGGAAACACTGCCACAGTTCTGAAAAGAGGTTCCTTCATGAATGATAATGATAGCCAGTTATTCCCTAAGGTTTTCGGTGTTAGGAATTAACCGTTCGTTTCAAAGTAATTGAAATTGTTTCCTAGCTTTCAATTGAACATAATCGTTTGTTACCTGATGACTCTTCCTGTGCGAGTTCATTGTCTATTCGGCAGCATTTTGTTGGAAAGCCTTAGGGCGAAACGAGAGAGAGAGAGAGAGAGAGAGTAAAATCGTATTTACTCTGTGACCATAAATAATAAGTGAATATCCATAGTTGTGTATATGAGGAAAAACTGTATTTGAATCAGTGCAAGTTGAAATGATAAATATAAAGATTTCTTTACTTGTATTATTTCGCGATACAGTTTTACTTATATATAATTGAGGATTCTCTCTTGTAAAATTTTATTGCCCAAGGACTTTCATCACACCTTTGATTGATGCTCTTGTTGCGGACAAGGTCATATGTTATAGAGTTAACTTACACCCATTAAAAACTGTCGGTGCGTGAAATCTCTGTGGCCATAAAACTGGGTCCTATTATTACCGATCTTACTTCGCTCCTTATCCTTATTTTTCTCAAAGGCTTTTTCGAGATTTTATGTGGCAAGCCTTGATATATCTGTGGTGTGGAATATTTCTTAAGGACCAGTTCTCTCTATAGGTTTGTTTTTTGCTTTCTTCGTTCTTCATTACCTTTGATAATTTCATATCATATTTATTGCACAAGTACAGCTGAGTCCTATCTTGTTTTTTCCCATCTTGAATAGGGTATATGTTGCTTCAGCCCTAATGTTTTGGGTAACTTGGCCTAGTGTACATTGTTACAATAACTTGTCATCTCTTCAGTTCCTCTTAGGTATAAAGATGATCATCTGTCTGGCTTTATGAAGAGTATTTCATTAGATAGTTTAGAAAATTTCAATAATCTAACTGTCCTCCACCTTCAGAAAAATGTTGCGTATTGCTGATTAGGCAGAAAAGGAAAGTGTTTTCCGTATATCAAAACTCGGAAATTAAAGTCCGTCCAGTATTTCAAAATCGGACGCACAGCTACAAACGTTTTGTATGTTGTAACTGAATTTTTTTTCTATATAGGAATCCGAGCTCAGTAGCAAATGTAGAGAATAAAAGTGCAAGAATACGGTACACATTTTATGATTATGAATACTGTCAGATTAAAAAAATGAAAACTGCTTTTAATTTTCGTTGCCTTTTGTTGATTAATTTCTTCATAATTCTATACGGTGCAGGAGGATTTCAAACTGTCCATCAAAGATGAAGATCCAGATTATTTTTTTCTTGATTCAGGGTTACTAGTGTCACTCTTTTTTCATCAGTATTTCGTCAGATTTCCAATAGCGATTAATTAGATTATAATAAGTTATAATATATATATATATGAGTAGTTTTAATCAGATATTCTCCAAACAGAATAATGTGAAAATTTTGGTTATTAGATTATAAGAATATATAAGTAGTTTAAACAGATATTCTCCAAACACAAAATTTTGATACTGTGAAAAATTACGTCACTTCCTTCAGCACTGTGACTATTAATCTAACCGTCCCTATTCTTAATAACTATATAGAGAAACACTTGTTAAAACTATATCTAACACGTCATCAAAAATATGAGAGAGAGAGAGAGAGAGAGAGAGCGAGAGAGAGAGAGAGAGAGAGAGAGAGAGACTTTCTTGTCAGGTGAAAAATATTAGAAGAAAAGGTATCTCTTCCACCATCGCTCCAGTTTCATAACCTCAATATAAAAGAAAAGCCATCTTATAAGGAAGAAAAAAGTAATTTTATATATCGGAATGTTTTTGGAATGAGGAAAGAAAAGGTCTTCAAGATGAAAGTATTAAAGGCCCGGTCACACCGCCCGAATGTTGCTGGAGCGTTCCTTGAACGGTAGGGAGGTGGACCAAACGCTCGTCTTCGCTCACAAAATGGAAAAAAAAAAATCGAAAACACGGGCGTTGGTTAGCGGTGCACCGATGAAGCCGGCGTTGCTTTAGCGTTGGTTTAGCGGTAGCGAGCGTTGGTTAATAAGCTGGCCATACGTTATCCAACTTGTTGTACAACTTGGTTGGGTTGTATGAAATGTTGGACAGTGTATGGGCAGGTTGTACAACAAGATTTTGGTTGGTTTGGTTTGGTTGGAGAGAATCAAAGCAGCTTTGATTTTAAGGGGGCGTGGCCTAATGTTGTAACAACCTTTTGACAGTGTGTGCGCTTGTTGTAAAACTTCACAACCAACATCAGTTGGAAGCCTAGTTTGACTGCGAGTAGTCCTTGCTTTAAAGACACGTTCTTTTGGAATAGCTGTTTTATAAAAGTGTTAAATAGACGTAATGGCAAATATAAATGACACTGAGCAGTGGAGAAGTTTCATTGATACATACAGAAGTTTACCTGCGATTTGGAAAGTGAAAAGCGAAGAATATAAAGATTAAAACAAACGAAATAAAGCATGGGAAGCACTGTTGAATAACCTTAAGGAAATAGTTAGCAATGCCACTCTAGATGATTTAAAAAAAAAAATAAACAATATGAGAACTTGTTATAGGAGGGAATTGAAAAAGAAGGAAAAGTCTGAAAAGTCTGGTGCGGGCGGTGATGACATGTACGAACCAAGTTTATGGTATTTCGATTTGCTGCATGATTTTTTAGGAGATCAAGAAATCCAGATACCTGGAGATAGTAATTTGGATGAGAGCGATGACCAGGGAATTGGAAATACAGCAGGTACCAAGAGAAAAATGCGGACTACTCATGATACAACTAAAGATCACTATTTGCAAAAGCCGTCGAACATTTAGATTTCATAAAAGAGCAGAAACCTCATGAAGGACGAACGCCGCGCAATCTATGCGGATAGCTGGGCGGTATCCTACAGAAAGCTGAACGAGACACAAAAGTTGTATGCAAAAAAAGCTATTGATGAGATTCTTATAATGGGCCAATTAAACCAGTTAACATTGGATTCTGTGTCACTATCGTCCAGTAGGTCAACGTACTCGTGCATCAACCCCATTGACATTTTCAACCCAACCTGATAGCACTTATCATTATCCAATGGAAATGTCTCGACTGACATAAGCCAAGGGAGTCAATATAATATAACTGAACTTCTTCAAGACCCGAATTATTCTTTAAACTAGTTGTAGAATACCTATATTAAACTTCAAGGATAAAAATACATTCCTTTGGTACATTAGTTATTTTTGTTTTAGTTTGCATTATTTAAAGGAACGTTTTTGAACAATGTAATATTTAGTTTATGTATTTTTTATGATGTTGTAGTATAACCTAGATACAACTTCAAGGATGCCTATACATTCATAAGGTACAATATTTTATTTTCATTTTTCATTGTTTTAAAGGAAATCTGTTATTTTTATTAAGAATGTAATACTCAGTTAATACATTTTTATAATGTATATTACTTAATGGTAATAAACTTTATCAGTTTTTTATGTTTTATTGCTGTTCTACCCACTTGCAGAAGGTTGTTGTAATCCTAACATTTTCCACGGCCATGACACTGCACCTCAGTATAAAAATACTGACAAAACTTGTTCCTTACTTGCTTAGCACATGTGTAGAATTTTTTTTTCTGAGTTGGTTGTAATGGGACTATTGTTGCGGATCAGATCTCCAAGAACCCTCTTGTACAGTTGCAGTATTTTATATTTTATATCAGCGCCTTGAAATATAACTGTCTATTCTTTTTCAAGATATAATTGTATAGATAGCAGCATGCCAATGTGATTCGTGCGGCTTTTTCAGGTCCTAATTTATAGTAGTAAATAAAATCCGAAACCTGCTAGCTAGAATCCCAAAGCAATTTTCAATAATTCGTCTTGCTCGAGATAATCTATAGCAATAGATTCTTTGTTCATCTGTTGAGGCTACCAGTGAAGGGTTTCATTAGATTTTCAGAGAGGGCAAATGCATCGTCTCCTTACCATGACATACGGCATTTTCCCATAATTTCCTACAGGTAAATCCTCTGGATTTGGAAATGTAATGTCATCGTTTTCAAGTTGTTCAAAGAATTTGCTGTTAGATTGAACTCCTCCATCTGATGCTCTTCCATTTGCTCCAGCCTCAGCATATATGAATTCATAGTTGGCATTTGCAATGCCAACAAGACAATGCTGAATGTTTTTTTTTATAATTATAATAGTATGAACCTGAATTGGCTGGTTTTTTTATGTTGACATGTTTACCGT
>NC_087201.1:151590716-151595716 GCF_015104395.2 Macrobrachium nipponense | reverse complement strand
TATGATGAAGTATGAGGTATTCATGAAGAGAGTTTATCATTTAGATTTATAAGAGACAATTAAGGAAATCCCTAGTTTTAGATAAGAGATTCCTGTCTAGAGACTAGACGGGACAGAATATGATAATCAAGCTGTTGCATAACATTGAAAGATTTGCATGAACTAATAGAATTTGGATCCTATAGTGCTGACCTAGGCTCCATAATCCGATCTTTATGCTTCTCTTATAATAAAAGATGAGATTTTAATTTCTCTATCTGTCTCTCTATCTGTTAGGCTGTCTGTCTATCTGTGTTGTCTCTTCATAAACTCAAGCATTTATTAGTAAATGAATTACATCAGACCAGAACCGTTATTAGCGCCGTTGATAAAAGTACCTTAGGATAGAAGAAAACGAAAGTTAATCAGCTGATGCAGACAGGAACCCATTTCAGAGAAGAGAGAGAGAGAGAGAGAGAGAGCGAGAGAGATAGAGAGAGAGAGTAGAGAGAGAGAGAAGAGAAGAGAGAAATGGGAAGTAATGTTTCATCAATATGAGGAATGAACCGAATACCAAGCCTTCCAAACGTCAGATATCTGTGCTTGTTCGTGCGTAAGCAATCGGGTATTAGACGTGAAGAATATGTGGTTCTGTAGCACATGGATGTGCAGTTCACGGGATACTATCGGCGCTTATTGTCACCGAAAGATATTGAAGACATGACTTTCCCTTGGATGGAATAGTTCTCTTTCTCTCTCTCTTACATGCAAACACAGTCCTGACTGCGGCTCTTGCCGTAATAACCTGATGGGAGGCTTTAGGACTTTCAGTCTCCCTCGCAATCTAGGATCGTCTCTGTTATCTCAACTGTTTTCTCATTTTCTTGGGACTCTTCTGTCCAAAGAAGAAATCTCATTCTAATTAATGTCCTAATTTCAGGTGGATAAGTCGAGACAGCTCGCAGAGAGAGAGAGAGAGAGAGAGAGAGAGAGAGAGAGAGAGCCTGTTGTGCATGTTTCCAATGTTTACTAACAAAAACTTGTTATTACATTGGTGGAGACACAGTCCCGAACACCTGGGGCTTTATCTCAAACTGTGTGGTCAAATAAACAAGAAGTCAATACTGTACTGCCTCGCAATTTGAACTCGAATATGAAAAGAACTATATATGATCCACTTTCTCAATACTATGAACATTTCTCTGTTCCAAAAGATTGTTAGGATTGCTTTCTTTTCTCTTCAGTGATGACACTTATAGTGCTGTCTTCAATCAAAAGTTTCATTGTTATAATATGACTGGTTTTTAATTCAAATACTTTTCCTTTCAAAATTGGGCGGCGAAACTGAAAATATGCGCCAATACAAAGGACTACTGCGAAGTAATTGAAAAACGTGCATGCAAAGTTTCCAATCTATGGATATCTGCTTGCAATATGACCATGTTGCAAGAAAGACAAAAATGACCCTATAATGCTTTTGGTGCTTTTCGGGGCCAACCAGACTTTTCCTTCAAACTATATAAAATGCAGTCCTTTTCCAAGAACATATAGTTATTCATACAAGGTTGCAATATATAAACCCTTGCCTGTAATAAGGCTGTGTGCAAGCAGGAAAAACTAGGTATTCCAAAATGCCGAAGAGTCTTGCGTGTTTTTGCGGAATCAATCGGACTGTTCCTTCAAATGCTTTGTTGATCGCAAGAATGAGTTCACGGCTGAATAGATCCTATGCTTGACCATGAGGTATCTTTACGTGGTGATAATTAATGGGTAGTTCCGATGCAATTAATTATTCCACCATAAAGCTAATAATGTCCTGAATATCTACATATGAAAATAAAAAAAAAGTAACGCCAAATCAAGAGGTCATGTATGCTCAACTGCAGGCAAGAAAGGCAAGAAAAAGCAAATGTAGGCCACTATAACAATTCTATTGGGAGTAAGAAAATTGAGGAAATATGGATTTTAATGAGGATTTTCCAGTTAAATATTGATTTTTCCAGAAAAATCATAGTTGTTGTTTAAAGTAAATGGTCCATCATATCATAAAACTGCAGAATTCCATAAAAATCGATATGGAAATCGTAAAAAAAAAAAAACCCACACACGAATACACAAATGGATTCACAGGAATACACCTTAACCTAACCTTTACAGCTAAGGGGCTGAGTCTCAATTGACCTGATTTGTTGGCACTAAACCGTAAAATGTTTAATCTTTGTCTTAGAGATACTGAAGTCTCTATGGCAATGCCAAATATGATATTTTTCTCATAATGCGGCCAACCTTTCACAGCAAACACACTGTTACATTAGGCAGCGTTAAAGGATTGAGCAAAAATGCTAGAGATCCCGCACCAATCTTGTACGAGATAAAAACGGCCTAGTAACTGAAAAAAATAAAAATTGAGCAGCAAACGATTCCCTTTCAAACACAGCAATGCTGAACGTTGAGCTGTGTCCAAATCGGAAATGTAGGTCGGCGATCTCAACCATGTTCCATGGCTGGCCAAAAGAGGTCAAATGCATTTCAAATGACGTCACTCACTGCAATTGACTGGAATGTTAAGAGAAATGTTACTTGTGGGTAGAGTGACTCTCATCGATCGTTGTTACTTGAAGTGACATGAATTTTAATTAACTACTCCATTTTCTCAAAATCAAGTCTTCTATTATAGTACACAGATCATCTCTATTTTCAGATTACTATTTCATTTTTGTGGCTACGGCCAGTGAGTAATTTTTGGTTCCTGGCAACCAATTTTTGAAAAGTGCGTCCGATTTTGTGCAGAATATATTATTGACCTAATAAATGAAAGAAACAGCTTTCTCCAACAATATTTTTTTGGAAACTAAACATTGACGAAATTCGCTATTGCCGCCTGCACATTTTGGAAAATTTTCTAAGCGCATCACATTATGCAGAAAACCATTCGCACTCCTAACTATTAAGTTGCCAGGGCACGATAATGGATTCTTCCGATAAATTGGATTTTCTTTCAGCTTTAGGCTTCTTCCAACACTCATGAGTATATACTCGATTTAGGAACTGGTTTCATTCTTCTTTAAAATGAAGAAAGGGGGACGGTTTTCTCGTGCTCAACTTTATTGCAAAACCAGGAGCAGAACCTTCAAGGTGAACAGTTGCAATGTCCTGATATCCAGGTCATTCAGGCCGTGTCTGACAGTGATGAACATTTTTCCGAAATACCCAGCAGGATGAACGGTTTTGCGCGGTAAAAAATTCTTCCCGCCAACACGGCCACATATTTGTCAGCAAATGAAATTCAGACAGATCCCATTACTGCGTTACCTCTCTCTGGTGGAATAGCTTCCATTTGTGTGACGATGAGAGGGCATCTCGACAGCACCTGGTTTTGCGAAGACAAAATATAAATTAATTTTTCACAGGATTCTCTTGAATTAGAGGAAAGTAAAATATGAAATCCTTTTTATATATGGTTCTCTTTTAATCAAACTAGCTGCCACGAATGAGGAAAATTAATCCCAAACAAAAGGGGGTAGAAATGATCGTTCATTTCACGAAAGAGGAAATCGCAAAAAAAGAGGAGAAAAAAGGCAATTAGGCGATCAAACATAATGGCTGGAAACGACGAAGGTCCTTCGGGGTCGCCTGGCAGAAAATGTGGCCATTAAAGTCAAACTCCTGAGACTGCGGGAGAAGCAGCAAGCATTCTAATGAGGAGTTTTCATTAACGAGGGCTTAGGATGAGAGGACATAACTGGAAGTCGGGGTGAGGCACGAGAAGTCCTTTGTGTGGGATATCATTGGGCATAACACGATCGATCTATCTCAGGTATCTTGAGCGCCGGGAAGAGCCTTTGACGAGAGCCTGAAATTTCCCGATCATTTTTCGATCTCTGGCGTTCCAGATGAGACTCTTAGACTCATAGGGTTTTATGATCGGAGCAATGGCTCAGCCAATAGCTCTGAACCATGGCCTTTCACTTCATTTTCCAATTGCCGATATCGCTACCATCGCTGACTTTTCGTTCATTTCTAATGGCGTGTAAACGATCTCGGTATATTTAAAGTGACTTACTTGAGGTAATTTGATCTGTCTCTGTGCTGGCATTTTCTAGGTATGTTGTAAGTTTGACTGTTTTACTGTGAATTATATGAAATCGTATATATTTTTAGTTATACTCGTAGACACAAAGCATTTTAAGATGTATGGATGTTTATACGTACGTATGTATGTATATATATATATATACACACATACATACACACATATGTATATATGTAGATATACATATGTATATTTGTAATATATCCTATTTATAATATGTAATATATACTACTAAAATACATATACAATTCATGTTAATTCACAGTAATGTATTTCACAGTCAAATACAATCAAGCTTACAATGTACGCAGGTAATGCCTGCGCAGAGACAGTCTGTTTCTGAATTGAAAGATATAAATTTCGCTTAGAAAAAAATCGTGCACAATTTCGACGTTGTTGGTTGCGGTTGAATATAGTATTACATAACAGAACTTACTTTTTCTCACGAAAAGGTGCGTATGTAAGTCAGTGAAATATTATCTTACATATTTCGGAATCATATTCATAAAAAACACAATGATATTCAGATTTAACTCGAATCTAAAAAGACACCTGTAATTTCACGGAGCAGTGAAGACACCTGTTGCAGATACGATATGAAAAAGTTATAATGACTGGGTACTTTAGAGTATTTCACATATTTCGTCACTATATTGTAGACAATACTAACCGATGTGTTATATATATATTATATATATATATATATATATATTATAAATATATTTATATATATATATATATCTATATATATATATATAATATATATATATGTATATATATATATATATATATATATATATATATATATATATATATATAATATATATATATATATATATATATATATATACATATATATATATATATATATATATATATATATATATATATATACTATATATATATATATATATATATGTATATATAT
>NC_087201.1:151580716-151588216 GCF_015104395.2 Macrobrachium nipponense | reverse complement strand
ATTTATTGCGTTTTTAATATACCAAACGTTTTGACTAGGAATTTTTATAAAAAAAGTTTTTTTGGCCCCCCGAACATTGATACAAAATCTATTTTTGGAAATTATTAAGTATTATTATTATTATTATTCTTATTATTAGTTATTTTTATTATTATTATTCTTATTATTTATATTAATTATTTATTTATTAGTTATTATTATTATTTTGCTCAATCACAGTCCTCCAATTCGACTGGGTGGTATTTATAGTGTGGGGTTTCCGGCCGGGTTGCATCTGCCTCCTTAGGAGTCCATCACTTTTCTTACCATGTGCGCCGTTTCTAGGATCACACTCTTCTGCATAAGTCCTGGGGCTACTTCAACCTCTAGTTTTTCCAGATTCCTTTTCAGGGATCTTGGGATCGTGCCTAGTGTTCCTATGATATGGGTGTAACAATTTTTTCCACTGGCATATCCCATATCCTTCTTATTTATATTTTCAGGTCTTGATACTTATCCATGTTTTCCCTTTCTTTCTCTTCAACTCTGGTGTCCCATGGTATTGCGACATCAATGAGTGATACCTTCTTATTTGCACGTATCACCCTATCTGTTCTGATACCATAGTCCCAGAGCATCTTTGCCTGATCGTTTTCTATCACTCAGGTTGGTGTTCATACCACTTATTACTGCAAGGAAGCTGGTGTTTCTTGCACAGGCTCTAGTGGAGGGCTTTTGCCACTGAATCATGCCTCTTTTTGTACTGGTTCTGTGCAAGTGCCGGACATTCGCTTGCTATGTGGTTTATTTTTCGTATTGCACTTCCTACATATGGGAGTGATGTTATTTCCATCTATCGTTCTTTAGACATATCTGGTTCTTAGGGCCTGATCTTGTGCCGCTGTTATCATTCCTTCAGTTTCCTTCTTGAGCTCTCCCCTCAGTAGCCATTGCCACGTGTCATCGCTGGCTAGTTCTTTAGTCTGTCTCATGTATTGTCCGTGCATTGGTTTGTTATGCCATTCCTCTGTTCTGCTTGTCTTTCTCCTGTCTCTGTATATTTCTGGGTCTTCGTCTACTTTTATCAGTCCTTCTTCCCATGCACTCTTGAGCCAATCGTCTGCACTGGTCTTCATATATTGCCCCAGTGCTCTGTTCTCGATGTTGATGCAGTCCTCTATGCTTTGTAGTCCCCTCCCTCCTTCGTTTCGTGTTATGTATAGTCTGTCCGTATTTGCTCTTGGGTGTAGTGCTTTGTGTATTGTCGTATGTTTTCTTGTTTTCTGGTCTATGCTGCGAAGTTCTGCCTTCGTCCATTCCACTATTCCTGCGCAGTATCTGATTACTGACACTACCCATGTGTTTATGGCTTTTATCTTATTTCCGGCGTTGAGTTTTGACTTGAGTATCGCCTCGAGTTTCCATATATTCTTTCCTGATCGTGTCCTTCATATCTTATTATTATTATTATTATTATTATTATTATTATTATTATTATTATTATTATTATTATTATTATTATTATTATTATTATTATTATTATTATTATTATTATTATTATTCGTTTTTCTGACACAGCTAGGTTGTTGAGTAGAATTCCAATATTCACATTTGTCTTCAATAGGATATTTATCAAAAATATATTATTATATATTTTACGTATATTTTTTGACAAATATCCTAATTAACAAAATTAATTTTTTTATGGGCGGGACGGGGTGGGGGGGGGGGGGGGGGGGGGGGGGGGGGGGGGGCGGGGGGGGGGGGGGGGGGGGGGGGGGGGGGGGGGGGGGGGGGGGGGGGGGGGTGTTTATCATAGTCCTCCAATTCGACTGAGTGGTAGTTTATAGTGTGGGTTTCTGGGTTGCATCCTGCCTCCTTAGGAGTCCATCACTTTTCTTACTATGTGTGCGTTTCTAGGATCACACTCTTCTGCATGAGTCCTGGAGCTACTTCAGCCTCTAGTTTCCAGATTCCTTTTCAGGGATCTTGGAATCGTGCCTAGTGTTCCTATGATTATGGGTACAATTTCCACTGGCATATTCCATATCCTTTTTTATTTTTATTTTCAAGTCTTGATACTTATACATTTTTTCCCTTTCTTTCTCTTCAACTCTGGTGTCCCATGGTATTACTGCAAGGAAGCTGGTGTTTCTTGCACAGGCTACAGTGGAGGGCTTTTGCCACTGAATCATGACTCTTTTTGTACTGGTTCTGTGCAAGTGCCGGGCATTCGCTTGCTATGTGGTTTATGTTTCATTTTTTTTCGTATTGCACTTCCTAACATATGGGGAGAGATATTATTTCCATCAATCGTTATTTGGATATATCTGGTTCTTAGGCCTGATCTTGTGCCGCTGTTATCATTCCTTCAGTTTCCTTCTTGAGCTCTCCCCTCGTAACCATTGCTATGTGTATCGCTGGCCAGTTCTTTAGTCTGTCTCATGTATTGTCCGTGCATTGCTTTGTTGTGCCAGTCCTCTGTTATGTTTGTCATTCTCCTGTCGCTGTATATTTCTGGGTCTACTTTTATCAGTCTTCACTGGTTTTCAGCTATTGCCCCAGTGCTCTATTCTCGATGTTGACGCAGTCCTCTATGCTTAGTAGTCCTCTCCCTCCTTCCTTTCGTATTATGTATAGTCTGTCCGTATTTGCTCTTGGGTGTAGTGTATTGTCATATGTTTTCCTAGTTTTTGGCCTATGTTGCAGAGTTCTGCCTTCGTCCATTCCACTATCCTGCATTGTTATCTGATTACTGGCACTGCCCATGTGTTTATGGCTTTTATCATATTTCCGGCGTTTAGTTTTGACTTCGAGTATCGCCTTGAGTCTGCATATATTCTTTCCTGATCGTGTCCTTCATCTCTTGGTGTTTTGTTATAATTATTATTATTATTATTATTATTATTATTATTATTATTATTATTATTCTTATTATTATATTATTATTATTTATTATTATTATTATCTCCAAAAGATATACCCCAATTCAAATGGAACTACGCTGCAAGGGTCATTGAATTGCAATTCAACCTTCCAAAGAATGTGGTGTTCATTTGAAAGAAGTTACAGAATATCATTTACAGGAAGTTCGGAAAGAAGAGATCAGTTATTTGAAAAAGAATAAAGGCAAATAAATTAATTAATAAATAGATGGATAAAAATACGAATAAATGATTAAGATGGAAGGTAAATTGTTATAGGGCAGTAATGCACTGCATCTTCGCTTGAACTTTTTGAGGTTCTAATTGCACTGTACATCCAAAGGGAAACTGTTTTACAGTCCAACGGTGTGAGGAATAAAAGTTATTTATTGATGTCTGGGTATTTTACAATAAACATTTTGACTGCCTTATCAAAAACAGAACACAATGCATTTAGTTTTGTTCTTGTTTGAGCGATAACAAGAACAACGGCGTAACAACAACAGTAGCAAAGATAAGAGCAGTGATATTCAGAATAGATGTGTGATGTTATACAAAACATCACACTTCAGATATTCATATAATTTGAATTTGAACCTCATTTGCTTATTCTAGATCAACTATGGCAGTGGACAATTTGAATTAATTAACGTCAGCTTTTGTTATTCAATCAAACAGTATCTAACAATGAATGAATTATATATATATATATATATTATATATATATATATATATATATATATATATATATATATCTATATATATACATATATCTTTGTGTATGTGTGTGTGTGTGTATGTGTTTGTTTTGTATAGATACGTAAATACACGGCATGCTATTACCCAGCCTTCTTTTGTAAGTTTTCCAGCAATTCAAGATATATCACATTTCGTGGTTTGTACAAATTTCCGGGCCACGTTTGTAATTGCCAGTGGAGGAAATGTGGAAAGATTGAAGAGACACAAGAGGGGAGGGAGGAAATAGATACATTCTTTGAAACGCAACAATAACTCCACCCACTCTTGTTTAGGTTTTATTTTGAAGAACGCCTAGTTTATTCATTTCATAGTCTGAGTTTTAATTGAAAGTGTTGACGTTCTTGACAAAGAGTTTCTGAATAATACACGAAACTTGGAAAATGGGTAGGGGGATAAGCAGAAACACAGCTGTTGGCAAGAACCTGGCATGTATTTACATTTTTTCTGTTTTTTAACGAATAGACATTCACGGATTAAATGCATAACATTTGGAAGGAGGCGTAGGTTAGTAATATATGTATTAATGCTATGCATTATCCAGGTTACTTGAAGTATTTTTCTTCCGCATAATAAATAGGTTTATTCTTATATTATTCATATTCAAATGCGCCGGATTATAGCCATATAATTAAGTAATATAATCAGTAATCTATCACAATACTTGGAATTCTTGACGATAATTCACCCAGAGCTAGGCTCTATAAAATGAACTAAGCCTCGCCACATCCGTCCTTTTCCTCTTTTTCCTTCCTGCCGTGTCTTCCATTTTCATTATTCCTTTGTCATTTGTTCTAATATTCACGAGAGGATAGTAGTTTGTGAATAGTTGCTTGGTTCAAAAGGTCAAGAGAGTGAGAAAGGAAAAAATGGCCACGTTTAATTCAAATCCAACGGAGATTAAAATGCGACTGGATTGCATCCTCTTGAGAGGAGCGGCTCGACTTCGGATTAACCAGTGAACCAGACTCATTTTCTAAATCATCCCACGAATCCTAAATACTCGCTTAGAAAGCTTATCGCAAATCATATCGGTATCCCTGGATACCAATGCCCATCAAACGTTATTTAAACACATGCTGAAGAATCAAATTTTTAACATTTTATTCGTGAAAATAACAAATAATATAACAATAGTATTGGTGAAGTATCTGTTGATTCATCGATAACTCTCTCTAGGTCAACATCTGCTAAAAATGAATCTTAATAAAATGCTTTTACTAATAGCTCTTCAGTAGAAGTTGAGAAGCACTGGCTAACACAAAAATATACATCACATCACAATTTCACACTATCTAACTTAATTCAAAAAAAAAAAACATATCAATGAGATGAAAAGCAGATGGGCCGCTGAAATTAATGGAAATCACAGCCGAACGCTTTGCTTCCTGCTGCCAAGAAACTGTTTAAATTACCATACTGCCTTCTTTGGGAAAAGCATCCAGTTTGGAACAGTGGCAGATTTCTTTACAAAAAGAATTTCTATTCCATCGGTCAAAAAGCCTAACACTGACCTATCCCTGGAATAAAACTATAGTCTTATTACAATATCAATCATATACTCCAAGCTTCGAGAGCTTACTAATCTTGATACCTGTAATAGGACGGTTTCAGTGACCTCCAATTTGGGTTTGTGACCAACAGAGGGACAACATATTGGCTGTCACCCTTAGCCATGATGTAACAGACTACATGGATGGTTGGGCTTCCCCGTATATGCAAGCTCATATGATCATGACGGTCCGGTTGAATACATAGTGCACTCTACTTCATTATAAAAAAAATAAAAAACTTGATATTATCCCTGACATTCTATAGGCTATAGGATACCTGTGTATTGGTTACAAAAATGTCAATAATTCAAATAAGTAAAGGAAGCTAACAAATGGCCTTCTCTTTTAAAAGTATTGATTAGGATACTTTAGAGGACTCGTCTAATGCAACAGTTTAAGGTATAGAGTTAATAGAGCCAATGCCATACAAACTGCATTCAGGCACTTAAATTCTTCAACAGTTCAAATCAAATGAAACAAAATAATTATGATAGTTCTTCATATAATCAAGAATCCTTACACAGTGAGAAATCAATTAAAAAATCATTAAAACAAAAGAAATTTTTTTGTTTGTAAATATGAGATATGAACCCGATATTTAAATTTACTCTCTCTCTCTCTCTCTCTCTCTCTCTCTCTCTCTCTCTCTCTCTCTCTCTCTCCCCGTTATTAAAGGCAAACAGATCTCCACCAGCTAACAATCTTCTATTGGGCTTGATAGAACAAAAATATTTCCTTCGTATGAGACAATGTCCGAACGAAAATTGCCAATTTCCCGAACGCTGGAGGACAGATGTCACAGCGAAAATCGCCAGTTACTTCTGCCCAAGAACCTCCGTTTGACTGATAGCATTTGCAGTGTGAGAGGAAGCGTAGACTTTCATACGTAATGGAAAAAGAATGTTGGAAATGGAATATAAATCTAGGCCTAAAGCCAAACGCTGAAAACTATAAGGTCATTCAGCTGAAAATAATCTGTAACAATAAAATTCGATTTGATGTTGTTTGTTGCCTCCCCGGGTGACGGTAGGGGAGATGTGACAAAACCACCCACCCCCTGCAAACCGGTTTGTCCGCCTGGGTGGGGGCGGGATAGGTAGATTGGAGGGTAGAGGAGACAGCAGCGCCTCGTTTCAGTTTTTGGGAGTATGTGGAGAGTAAGATGGGAAATCGAATATGACTGGCGGTTTAGTATAAAAGGGTTTGAACGAAAGCTGCAAAGAACCTTAAATAATGCATACAGAACGCCGCGTGAGGTACGATGACGGCACTACCTCCCTTACAAAAAAAAAAAAAAAAAAAAAATTCTTACTCAGTGTTCAGGTCAATTAAAACTTTAATAACTATGATCATTTGCCTTTAGGGCGGCATGACTCTTTTTTTTACCCCTTGTGAACAAATAATATAGTTAACAGCGCTGACTTAACCATAATAAAAAGCAAAATGCCCTCTCAAACTCATTGTTAAAACTGTTTAATCAAGGATGAATGTTTGCAAAACTTTTTTTCCCCATAAATATGCATGTAACATCCATTCGTATAACCTTTATCTGACGCTCATTCTAGTGTTTCGAATGTATTTTTGGCTATCTCTGCTACGCCATCAAACCAAAAAATTTTTAAGGTATCTCTCTCCACTAATTGTCCTACATAGTTAGGAAAATAACAGTATAACGGCACACTAATGAATACTAAGAAAGATATTAATAGGATACTAGTGAGTTACAAATTGTACTTACCTTACGCCGTGCAAATCAGATTCCCTTGGTAATGTACATTTCTCAGCACTGGAAACTGACCTCAGCAGATTCAGCCTTACCACCGGACCTGAAATTCAAACAAAGTTAAAAGTCTTTAGACTTACTCGGTCAGAAATAGAATGCAGAAACTCGATTGGAAATAAAGTAACACGCAATTGACTTTATTTTCTCAGTTTAGAGGCAAAAACGTTTAATTTAAACTATAACTTCATGATGAACAAACACAGAAAGCAAATTCTATGGACATAGCTCTCAGGCAGAACTAGTTAACGGTAGAGATGTGTTCATTATTCCTGATTTTTTATTTATTTATTTTTTTAGACAACTACGAGCAATTTATTTTCATTCCGTGTTGTGTGAAAATGCGTAAACCTTATATAGTTGTCAACATCGCTGGGGAACGATACTTTGTTGATATTTGTTTGCATGGCTAATTGAGAACATTTCGTACTAAATTTGTTTACCCAGAAAAACAAAAACTGTGTTTGTTCGTCAACAATTTGCATGAGAGAGAGAGAGAGAGAGAGAG
>NC_087201.1:151568216-151575716 GCF_015104395.2 Macrobrachium nipponense | reverse complement strand
ACCTCATCTGCTTGGTATCCCTGCTCAAACGGTAAGCATGGTCCTCATCTTTGGAATAGGCTATGCCTCTTTTGGGCGTATTCATTATCTTCAACAGGGGCACCGATACCATATTGGGTTAATATAGTAGCTACAGTAGGGAGATCTACTTCATCGTCCCATTCCCAAGAGGTAATATTTTTGGGTCTTTTCACAAGGCTGACCCTTCAACACCGCGATCGCGAGGACAGGTATGTTGCACCAGCTCGAGATATCGAAAGCCTGCAATCTCAACGTATGAATAACTTCGAACGACGTCTTCAACCATACCGTAATTCCTGCATGTAACACAATTAGTGGTCACTACTAAACAAGAATTTCTCTTTCTGAACCTATTTTCAGACAAGTTCCCAAAAGTAACTTGCACGAGGAGGTTGACGAAGCCATGGCGAGAGTGCGAATTAATATTCCGATGGTTTTAAGTTAATGACCCACCGAATCCAGTAATCGAGCGTCCCCGCCCCCTGACATATGAGTCATTAAAGATGCCCCTTGTTTATCAAAATCAATGATTAAAACAAGTTGTATCATGCCACCTGAAGCTATGAATCACGCTAAAGCCCGACACAATTCCGAACTGTTTATCTCAACTCGTGATTAAACAAGTTGTATCATATAAAGGGTTAATACACACGATTTAAACAAGCTGTATCATTTTTCCAACATGTTAGTAAGGTACCCACACACCTACCATTTTCTTTTTCACGTGGCCACCTTCTACATACACTACCGCCTTTTTCAATCGCATTTCGCCATGCTTCTATTTGTTTTTATAGCTATTCCTTAACATCCCATCTTTAACCTCTGCCATCTCAATTAAGTAGTGATCATTGGAAATATTATCAACGTTGGTTTTTTTACTCCCCTGAAATTCTCGGAGACGATTTTCTAAAATATTAAACCTGCCAGTGGATGAGCTGAATCCCCTTCTCCATTCCATTCAATCGAGCTAGAATTTTGTAAGTGTTTAACAAAAGCTGTAATGTACGACTTTTGAGGCTCTTTTGAAATAATAGTTGGAATAATACCTGTTAAATCAGGATTGCCTTCTTTTGCGGCTAAACCAATATCCCTTTAACTGTTTTCAAAGTAATCGGAGCATCATTTACTCTCTCCTCCCCAGCTACTTCAGCACCTCACCCACCACCCTTTATAGGAGAATGAGGAGGTCCCGTGAATGATTTAGCCGCCGTGGGAAATTTTGCATTCATTTTAACATTAAGAGGTATGTGCATGTTACTAACGGTTGTATCCAACTTACCATTACTCTCAAGGTTAGTTTAATTATTATTATCAATGTTTATGACAAAATTCCTTTCTATTCATTAACCTCTCGTATGTAACGGCGGGGATAACGTAAAACTCCTTCATTTTTCGTCAATTAAAAAGACTCCCTATCAACCTCGTGGCTAAAGGTAGTAACACCGATAAAATAGTGCCCTCTTTACGGCTTTTCAATATATTTTTCTTCTTAGCTACAGACATTGTTTTCAAGGACACAAGATGAATTTCACGCCTACACTTTCTCAAGTGTTTAATGAATTTTATCTTGAGTTAGATTGCGCAAAGAAAATTTCTAAAAATTTCCGATATGGCAGCAACAAAACCACCGTTATATTTAGGAATACTTTAGTTCTCTCACTGGGTGATAAACATGTGATGAATAAAATAAAGTTTTTATGTGTATATATTAAAGGTTCTTTATGGTTCATATCAGTATAATTTGAGATTCATCGGCCCATGAATTGATAGACTCTGGTAACCTTTCCAATTAAACGTAATATTGAGTTTTATTATTTTTCTCCTGCTTCTCAGAATAGTGATATCATATGTTTCTGGTAGAATTGTGGGTAATTAATTCTTCATGGTAGAATAACTCCCTTTAGTTCTTCACCGGCTAAATCTTCCAAGAAGTATATGACAGGATTTTTGCGATGTATCCACTTTTTCGGATTTTAAAAATTTCCAGAGTATTTTGACTAGTATATCCCCTTCTAAAAAAACTGTGTTCCGATGCTCATTCGCTATACGTACAAAGTCTCCAACATTCAAGATGAGCTGGTGGATGGATTAAAGAGAGCAGCTTTTTATACATACTCGAGAATTGACGTTCAATGTCCTCTCTACCGTTTCGGTTACGCATGAACTTTTTGAGGAGTGCGTTCCTTGCCCAAACTTCTGACACTATGAATCATTAAAGACGGTCCCTTTTTATCCCAAATGTATCTGTATTCCTCAACATCCAATCTTTAACCCCCGCCATCTTCACATACGGTTAATACCCGTTTCACACCTCGATTTATGGGTGTACGCTCAACGGTGACTTATTCCCACCATAGGTCATCCACACATACATACCCGGTTGTAAACCGTAGCAGAGATTTGCAAAACCCTATTCACATTACGATTAATACCCTTAGACTCTGCGTTATAAATAAAGCCAACTAAAGTGTTATTAGGACAAGGGCTGGGCAGCCTTGAAGAACTGCAGTGGCTGGAACCTTACCCAAACTACTGGTCGGAGGTCATCCAGGGACCTCTGTAACCAGAAGGGATCTATATTTTCTTTTCAATGTAGAATTTGGCATTCCAAAAAAGCTCTCGACAGACCTAGCAAGCCTGTGAGCTTTTAGTGAATTGCTGAAGAGGTGCATGACTTGCCTCAGGACGGACTGGTGGCAGTAGTAAGGAATTTCTGAGGCAGAACGACTCACTAACAAGCTAGATAGCTTATCTGGCGTCTGCTGAGAAAGGCAAGAAGAGGCGACCTTTACCGAGCTATGTAGGTCAAACTAGCGATCTCCATAATACAGAAAGTAAAGAAGAAATAGTTTTCAGTCTCCTCACAGGCGTGCCACGGGAGACGTTTCTGCGTAGGTCCATCAAGAAACTTTGATATCTGAATTTTTTCTATAAAATGGGCTTCATCCTCTAGTTTAACTTTTCAAGGATGAATATTAGTAGAAAAAAGTTCTGTTACAAGAACTACAAGTTTTCAGTCTTCTCACAACGTGCTGTGGGAGGTATTTCTGCATAGGCGTATCAAGAGACTGTTACTATAATTCTTATGAAAAGGACCTCAGTCTCCATTTAGGATGAATGTAGGATGGCAAGATGTCTTGGCTTTCCTCGAGTTTCCCTCTGTTAGAAAAAAAAAGAGTTTATTAAGAAAATAGAAAAACTTTCTTGCAGCACTGATTCAGTTGTTGTTTTATTTATGACTTGCCCATCTCGTACTTCAGGAGGACACTATTACCCAAGCAGAGATTCCAGCACACGGCCTTAATTGGCAATTTTCATTCGGACATTGTCTCCGCTAACCTTCCGGATATTGGCATTTTCGGTCGGACGTTGCTTCCTGCCACTTGGGAATAGTGCCAAGCTTTGTCCAGTGAAATAATAGTTGACACTAGCAGAAGTGTGTAAACCTTCACTAACTACCTGCCAGAGATATTTAATAGAGAGAGAGAGAGAGAGAGAGAGAGAGAGAGAGAGATAGAGAGAGAGAGAGAGACTGGTCAAATAACTTATGAGTGTAATCTATTAATAATATTGGTTTCAAAATTTGCCATTAGAAAATCGAATATTTTCCTTAAAGGAATATATCTCGTAGTAAATTACTGTTAACTATGAAAATATCGCAATAAGTGTTAAGTTACAATAAACGAAAAATACTTTTAATCAGTAAATATACTGAACAATCAAGTATAACGGAATATTAACCGAAAAGGAATATAATTTAACAACTGTAAGTGAAGGATATACTAATATGAGACGTAAAAACACTACATATCAATGATCAGTCGGCGCTCTTTAAGAAAAGAAAAAAAAAAAAACAAAAAACTAGTTATTTTTCATGTTCGCTACCAGAAAACATAAATAAAATCTTGATCGTAATATGGAAATAAATATTTTTCACAATAATATAAATACTGACTCAAAATCAGAGCAATGTGAAGGCGAGCAAAGTTTGTGTACTTAGCATAAGCAGTTGCTAGTATTATGGTTCAGAAATGTTATGCAAACCAAAATCATCCTATTTCATCCCACAGAATCATTATCTCATTCCACTAACAATTTTCATTATTCTGTTTTAATTCTCTCTATGATAACCAATGAAACCACAGAATAATAAGAACACTAGAATCTGGTAAATATAGTATAATTACCCAGTCGACATTTGTAGATATATTATGTCCTGATGGTCAAAAATGTCTAATGGCAAGAACTCCAAGATGATGGTTATTACCCACCTGAGTAAATGATGTTAACTTAAATAGTGCCAACCTTGATTGGTTGCATAGTAATACTCATCTGAGGTTATTTTAAAAAGAAAATATAGGAATCATTGAAGCACATAACCTTCGTAAATTCAAAACCCGTTTAATGGCTGCCGAATGTTACTATCACATATCTGGCTCTACTTGTGTTTCTTCTTAAAATATTTTGAAAAAAATAACAATTGAAAGTAATCGTAAATTTTTTCAGTAAGGAAGACGTAATTTTAAACAGCGGGCAAACGGAAGAGACATCTTTTATTAAAGCTGGTTCCCCGAGAGAGAGAATACTTTGGGCTATTCCTATATATATATTGTTACCAACTCCTAGGCTTTACTCGTAACGAAAAACTGATAGCAAAAAGTTCTTTCTTTTAGTGAACATTTATTCGTATCCATGTTTCCGCAGACACTTCGAGGTGTCGTTTCTCTGTCCGACACTGTCTTCCGATGGCAATTTCCAGTGTAGTATTGCCTCTTACCATACGCTGGAATCGCTTTAAGGGCGGCTTCGCTATTTCTTGCCATGATTATTAGGTTGCATCGCAAGACGCAAATCAACCGAATCTAAGTTAATTTGATCTACACGTTTTTTATTGCAATAGAGAGAGAGAGAGAGAGAGAGAGAGAGAGAGAGAGAGAGAGAGAGAGAGAGAGAGATTAGTTTTCTGGTTGTATTGAATATTTTTATACCACCACAGTTTTTCACTGATGTATGAACAGAGTAGGCAAAGAAGATTTGTCCATGAAAAGACCTTTGTTTCCAATCCTCATTATCGCCTCTAAAACAACCTTAAGGACAGTCTCATTTCATTTCCCATTTACGTAAACTTAATTTTTATGAACTCTGAAATTTGTTTTAAAAGAGAAAACAAAATGGGTTCTATCATTAAATTCTGCCTAGAATTGCATCGTATCTATCTAGCATTCATTACAAATATTAATTTTTCATTGAGGATTTTCTATTAAAATGTTCACGTACTGGCCAACTCTTTCTTTTTGCCTTTTGTATTCATAGAGCCAAAGATATTTTGTTTTTTCAAAGAAACCAGCAGGACCAGCTACCATTCAAGCATAAAGTACCACATTCAAAAATGGAACTATGCAAAACATTACAAAAATGTAACATGGATGAAATACCAGAAAATGCATTTGTTTTTGCAACACTTCTAGTCCTATGTAAAAATGCATAACTGCTGAATTTCATTAAATGTCCTCCAAATAGCAGTCTTGGTAGTATAAGTCCCCACCTAGAGAGAGAGAGAGAGAGACCTTACATCTTGTTCGGGTTGCCGCAGGTCCCCTCATGTGAGGCACCTCTAATATCTACCAGAGAAATAGCTATGCATCTTCCGGTATACTTTGCATCTTCCAATCTTGGATGGTCTGGGATGCAGCTTACATATTTGCCGAGCTTATTCTTAAACACACCAACGATCACTCCTGATATATTCCTCAGATGAGCTGGCAATGCATTGAATAGACACAGCGTAGTCGATGCTGATGCGTAGTGGATTAATGTCTTGTGTGCTTTCCTTAGTTTTCCTGGTATAGTTTTGGGCACTATTAATCTACCTCTGCTTGCTCTTTCTGATATTTTTAGTTCCATGATATTTTCTGTTATTCCTTCTATCTGTTTCCATGCCTGAATTATCATGTAGCGTTCTCTTCTCCTTTCTAGACTATATAATTTTAAGGATTGTAGTCTTTCCCAGTAGTCTAGGTCCTTAACTTCTTCTATTCTAGCTGTAAAGGACCTTTGTACACTCTCTATTTGTGCAATATCCTTTGATAGTGTGGGTACCATATCATTTGCAATATTCAAGTGGACTACGAACATAGTTTTATAAAGCATAATCATGTGTTCAGCTTTTCTTGTTTTGAAGTGCCGTAACAACATTCCCATTTTTGCTTTTGAATTTTGCCAATAGAATTGCTATTTGATCATTGCATAAAATGTTCCTATTCAACATCACACCAAGGTCTTTAATTGCTTCCTTATTAGTTGATTGTCTCGTTATTAGGTCCCTATATGCATATAGCTCTCCTCTTTATCGCCATAATTTATGAGTTAAATACCATCCTATTTACCTCTGCCCAAATCATATACTTTGTTAAGGTCTTTTTGTAGCGAGTTCCTATCTTCAGCAGAAGCAATTTCTCTACTTATTCTTGTGTCATCAGCGAAACTACTCACTACCGAGTCCTTAAAATTTACTGTCTATGTCTGCAATCATAACAAACAGCAATGCAGCTAACACCGTACCTTGTGGCACACCGGATATTATATTACCTTCATCTTCCTACTTTGTCCACTATAATTTTCTTCGCTAATATATTATGGTCTACTTGTCAAAAGCTTTTGCAAAGTCTAGATAAACCACATCTGTTTCTTTTCCTTTTTTACATATTTTTATAACATGTTCACGGTTGACTAACAGTCGTGTTTGTGTACTTTTCCAGGTAAAAAACCATGTTGTCCTAATTATTAAACAAGTTATTTTTCATTAAAAGTTTCATAATATTTTACTTCATTACCCTTTCATACACTTTCATAATATGTGATGTTTAGACTCACAGGCTTATAATTACTTGCCTCAAGTCTTGATACAATTTTTAAAGTAGGGGTTATACATGCTAATGGTATTTCTATATGAGCATTCCTCATGACCGCATCGTTCATCCCCTCGAATACGAAAGCCCCAAGAATTGGGGCGTAAATGTATTTCTCCGTGTTTATTACGAGCCCTTGGGGGTTAATTACAGTCATCCAAATAAATATTGCTTGTAAATTCTTGTTTAGGAGGTAAAACTGCATAGAAAAAACCACAAAACTGCCATAGTCGAGGCCGCCACTGAATAGTAATATAGATCTTACCTTGCTAATTTATGTTCATCAAATAAATCTTTCCCTGTATCACACTTTGTCTTAATAACATTGCAAGCGGCTTTGCGATTGAATTAACTACTTTCTTTAACAAAATGGCAGGGACACCATCTGGTCCAGCTGCTCTGAGAGAGAGAGAGAGAGAGAGAGAGAGAGAGAGAGAGAGAGAGAGGGGGAGTTCTCTTTTTAAAAAATTTGTGTTTATGATTGTTTATATATGTGTAAATTCTAGATCTTTATACTTCCTCGAGCATGCTATACTGCTGTTGCGGAGGTGTAAGGAATGGGAAAGCAGCA
>NC_087201.1:151520716-151563216 GCF_015104395.2 Macrobrachium nipponense | reverse complement strand
TATGTATGTATATATATATATATATATATATATAATATTATATATATATATTATATATATATATATATATATATATATGAAAAATTTTGTTGTGATACGAGAATGGTCATTAATTTTGCCACGGCAAAATTTTTACCATTCAACCGCATTAACATGCATCAGCCAAAATAGCTCTACAGATCAAAAAACTAAACGATAGTAGATGAACATAGTGAAGGCATACCCATTGTAGATTCAGTTTACCCTTATCCATAGAGAATTCTTTCATGCTCTTACAAACAATATTAATGGGAATAAGAACTCAGCAGAGAGAGAGAGAGAGAGAGAGGAAGAGAGAGAGAGTGTGGAGAGAGAGAGAGAGAGAGATGACCAAAATAAAACATTTCTTCCCTAAACAGTAACAATGAAAAATTCAAGTGTCAGCAAGGAGGTCTATTTAGAGCTGTTCCTTCTGTCACAGACGGTTTCTTCTAATGGCTGCAAGAAACTATTTCCTTAAATATTTCCTCGGCCTTTTCTTCATTTCTTACGATATTTATGTTCCTTCCCATATTAGTTTTCTTATCAAGGGGCTGGTTTAAGTATTTCCTCCTCCTTTTCTGCGTTTTCCTCGGTAGTTTACGTTCCTTCTCATCTTATTTTTTCACCTTAAGATGGATTTTTACAAACTTCATTCCCCGAAGACTAGTTTGTAACAGCTATTGAATATGTCATTTTCTTTTCTTAATGTCCAAAATCTCCTTTCGATGGAACTCGCGATGCATCCATCTGAGCCTTTGACTATTCAGTGAAAACCGCGCAGCGTCGATTTCCTAATACTAAAACTGGCCATGAATATTCAAATCACTGCATTATATGTTAACATGGGCCATGCATCGTTTACTTAGGCACGAGAGCTCACTTACCAGAACGCGGTGGATGCAAAGCACGGAATCGGGATAATGAATTTCTGGGGAATGAAATCCCATTTGATCACATAGCAGTGATGAAACAACAGATACTAACATTTAAAGAATATTAATTTTGGTTTTGTAACAGATGTAGCTATTATGGTCATTAATTCTGGATCGTTATCGGCAGCCTTATTTTTATTGTTGCTACTTTTAACACTACTGTTGTAGGTTAGCAACACCACCAATACTATTATTAGTTCTCTCAATACACAACATGTCGTAACTGTTATGACATTTGGGATCTGCCAATTGGAGCATTAGCCGTCATAATTAATTCCCATCATATGTGACATATGACATCCAATGACACAGTTGTTAGCCATATTGGAGAACGCCAGTGTTGGTTTAACTGTTTTCCCCTTCAAGTTCTGAACTAAACTGAATTCCTTAACACTAAGATCATAAATACCAGTGAGGTTTTGGAATTTAATCATTAGTTTTTAACATACATACGTAAAAAATATTATGTAAACATAATATGTAAACGATAGATGAGATAGATATAGATTATATACTTATAAAACACTCTAATTGCTTTCCATTTAACTATGCTAATTTTCATTTAGAGTATAAAGACGAATAGTTTCCTTCTACTAAGAAATTCCAATCCCGAAAATTTATCGATAGAGTCTTTCCCATAAGAAATCCTCTTCATCTGCAATTAGGTTTTTACCCCGGAGACAGATTGATCACCAGACAAGATCTAAA
Source organism: Macrobrachium nipponense (assembly GCF_015104395.2). NCBI lineage: Eukaryota > Metazoa > Arthropoda > Malacostraca > Decapoda > Palaemonidae > Macrobrachium > Macrobrachium nipponense. Next base: position 151,561,555 of record NC_087201.1, on the reverse strand, counting down.
GCGAAGCCATTTATTTTCATTATTTTACCAATGTTTGTTTTATATATATATATATATATATATATATATATATATATATATATATATATATATATAGCGAGGACAATTCCCCAATTTCCTTCACTCCATGAAACCTGATGTGATCTTTATTTCCGTTCCAGACAGCTCCGTGCAATGTTGCGAATGCTCTTCCCCCTCCCCACTCCCACACACACACACACACACACCGCACGCAAACACACACACACACACACAAACACACACACACACACACACACACACAACAATAACCTTAATTAACTTTATCATTGTTCACGTTCACTTTATGTTTAGTTTACGAACGCCTGAAGGCGCATTCTCTGCGGCTTCTCTCCTTTATCTCCCCGTAAACTTTGTCTCTTCCACATTTATTACCATCCACAACCCTTTCACAAGTTTTCTTTTATTCAACAAGTACTACACTTTTCTTGTATGTCCCCTCCGTGTCATTCAACACAACTCCATTGACAGCAATAGTTATAGTTTTAATTACTTATTCTTATTACATTGTACTGTGTTACTGTTAGGTGCTTTTAGTTTAAACTACGAGTATTAGTAATGATCCACATGTTTTAAGATCCTAGCATTTTTTGGGTGCACAATTATCAAATATTTTCTTTCCTCAATAAAAGCTTCAAGAAAGGGGTCACAGGAGGACGAAATTTATGGGCATTTCTTTAGCTATTTACATCTTACATTACCGAAAGCGGAAAACAAACGAATATAGATACACACACATACACACACACACACACACACACACACTATATATATATATATATATATATATATATATATATATATATATATATATATATATATATATATATATATATATATATATATACGTGTGTGTGTGTGTGTGTATTATGTATAAATATGAGTATATATATCATATGTATACAATTTCTATTATAAAACACAAAGAAAGAAGCCAAGTGAAATAAAAATTACAATTACTGAGAATTTAATTTAAGGCTGCCATTCAACATAAAAGTTTAAGCACTTGAGAATTAATTCTCAGTCATAAAACCTCTTAATTCGAACGATCTCTCCATAAAAGTGGAAAAAGTTGGTTTCCTCCTCTTTTTTTAGATATAAAACATTCGTTCCTTCTTCTTCTTTTTTTTTTTTTGGGGGGGGGTGGGGGGGCGCAAAATTTTCCTTTCAGAAAACCAAGTCTTTGCAATTCATTTTAAAGCTTTGACACTTTGACGGATGAGATATCTTTGATCTGCCTTTAATTAAAACCAAATCGACTTCATTATGCGGCCATTATGGAATTGGAAAATAAAAGTAAGTAAGGACAGAAACCAAACGCTGAGACGTATGAAGGTAATTCAGCTGTGGAAAATAATAATAAACAATTGTTAGTCGTGGGTATAGGTAAGAAGTTGCTAGGAGTGGGTGGGAAGTAAAATGGAAGAAAGGGATATGAACGGAGGTATAGTTAAAGGAAGGAATGGGGTTGCAGCTAGGGAATGAAGGGAGGCTGCAGCGAACCTCAAGTTATACCCACAGTGCACTGCATGAGATACACTGATGCCACTACCCCCTAGACGGGGAATCTGGTCATTATTTATCAATCTTTAACAAAAAGTTAAAACATTTACTTAAATTTCAACGGTCAAGGGTTCCCGTCACCAAATTCTTTCAGGAGAACCATTTTCAGTTCGTTCCGTAATCGTTAACACAAGACTCGATTCTGTGATCGTTCAATTACCCACTGACTGTGCATCTGGCAAAGAGTTCGAGACTGCGACCATGAAGCCGCATTGCTTTCGATGACCCTCCCTCGGTTTCATCTGGGACGCCCAAACACGACCTAGAGAATTTCCGGCGGTCGTCAAAAGCCCGTTCTGCCGCCGCTTCAGAAGCACGAGAGAGATTTTGATCGCTCCGCGTCTTAGGATTTTTTCCTCATCTCTCCAAAATTCCGGTTATGACCTCTTATCCTACGCCCTCGATAACGAAAACTCCTCATTAGGATGCTTTGCTGTTCCTCGTTCTTAACAAGAGTACCTAGAAGGTCCTCTTTGTGTGCTTGCGCTGATCGTAGCATTTCCTTTTCTTTCTTTTATAAATATTCACACTCACCCTGGAGGACCATTACCATCCCTTTCTTTAGTCGAAGTTTTGTCATTACCGGTGCCTATTCTGAAAGCAAAAGGAGTATGTTAAAAAATGTTTGAGCTTCCTCTCGGTTAAGAGAATAGGGCCGAAAAATATTTGTTTTCTCTTTTATTTTGTACACCATCACTCATTACCGAGAAGGCCCTTTTGGTTAAAGAAAGAGTCCGTCATTGGGGATATCTTTGAACTCTTGTTTTTCAACACAAATCATGAAATCGAGGTAAGAACCTCATGCAAATACCCAAACCTACATTTAAACTAGACATATTGGTTTTTATACTCCTCATGCCGGTAAAACGATCGAGAACTTCAAACAGTAAATATTTTCAACGCAAATTTCGTTGTGAAATGAAATTATAAAAACGTTACCTTTCCTCGGACAGTAGAATAATAAAGTTAGTTTCTCAAATGCAGTTTTACTGGAAACACAAATTTTACTGGATGCCTGGAATATTAACGAGAATAGTAATTTCTGACAATGTAAACAAAACACTCTTTTCTGATCGCCAGAAATCCATTAAAAATAAATAGGATCGGGTATTTTTTTTTTAATTACGAAAAGCCCATATAAGTGTCTTAATTTGATTATATTCTACTTTTTAGGAGAGACACGATGATAGAGCGACGATTCATAAACAATTATCATTGTATGTTTCATCCATGGCCAACATTTTATTCCCAAGGCCAATTGCCTAGGATTCAAGGAAACAATGATATCCTAAATTCATTTCTATGAAGTAATGGATCGGTGAGAAGATGTTGATTGAAACAGTGCTGGATATCTTTAAAGATTAATTTGTTCGCCAACTGGAAAACCTATCAATCATCCTTGCAGGAATCTACCTATCATCCATGCAGGAATCCTACCTATCATTCTTGCAGGAATCCTACCTATCATCTTGAAGGAATGCTACCTATCATTCGAGCTGGAATCCAACATATAATTCCTGCTGGACTCTTACCTATCATTCCTGCTTGGAACCCTACCTATCTTCCTGCTGGAACCCTACCTATCATTCCTCTGGAATCCTACAAATAATTATGTTGGAATCTAACATATAATTACTGCTGGACTATTACCTATCATTCCTGCTTGAATCCTACCTTTCATTCCTGCTAATCTTGACATCTGCTCTTTAGTTATATAATTACGATTTTGATTGAATAATACAATTTATCGCCATATAATGTAAAATCATGGTAATTACGAAAATAATGTAAATACTTTTTATTTTCGTTTTATCACATGAAGTTGTCAAAACAGAGTTTGTGAAATTTTCGTTAACTAAGACGCAATTTTCAGTAACAGAGGTAGCACTTTCGTGCTAGAAATAAGATTGTTAAACAAGGAGGCAAAAAGATTTGCACAGGACTGTATCAAAATAAAAAAAAATAATACATTCCTTAAAGACAGAATAATCTCTAATCTAATTAATAAGTAGCATCACAATAAGTAGCAGAAGGTACCCATGATGAACTAAACGTAAGAATGCCTGGAAATGTCTCCCCCCAAAATTTTTCTATGTAATTCGAAATAAGAATTCTAGTGATAAGCGGATGCAAACACTTTGTGTTATCAATTGCCCATAAATGCCATCTGCACTCTTTGAACTCCTTTTCGTGGTATTTTTAAATTTCTGTCTGACTCTTGTACCGACGTGTCCTGTTGACTTAGCCTGAAAAGTGAACCTATTCTATACAAGGCATAGAAAAAAAGCTAGAAATATAGTAACAATTTTCACGAAGGAAATTAAAGGAAGTATCCTAAAATTTGAAGTTTACTGAATTTTCAACTAAATTTGTTGAAGTTTTAAAATAAACTTGAAAGATCTTTTCAAATTCTTTGGCCATGAACTATTCATTAAACAGAAAATAAAAAATTTCCCAAATCCGAAATATATTCACAGCACATTTCGTTTTCCGTACATATTAAAGCCAAGTTCCTTAGTATTGAGGCAGCATACCACCAGATTTTATTATCAGGTAAGAATTTTTAAATGGCCGAAGCGAATGGCCCATAAGGTACAGCTGATAGCCATCAGGCATATGTCTGGAGAGTAATAAACCCTTGCTCCTCCTGGCATATTTCCCAGCGAGCACTAGGCCAGGCCAGCACTAATCTTCCTAGCCAACGACAGATGCCCTATTTGTAGCGTTGATAAAGAAATTAGATGGGCCCCATACTGCTTGGAAAACCCACGTTACCTCCCGTCCCGTTCCTCTCTCCAAAAAAAAAAAAAAAAAAAAAAACTAAGGAAATGGCGTCGAAAATTAAAATATTTCTGCAGAGCAACATCCAAAACACCGTTCTTCATAGTGACCGCCCCTGTGATAAGCCACTGTTTTTGGAAACTATTCACACAAAGAAGCCCACACACGACCCATAAACGTACATTAAATCTTTAGAGGTTCAAACAGCGTCTTGGGGGAAAGAGAGCACAAAAAATAGCAAGAGTAGCAACACAGCAAACATACAAACAGCACACAAAAAGCCTTGGCAACTGCTAAACATTCCTTTTCGAGTCAGCTTTCCGTTGCTGGGTTCCAAAATTGCGAAGCTGAATGATAGCCCCTCACTTGAGAGGTTCCATAAAGGACAGTGATTATGGCGTCTTAGGAGTCTTCGTAGTCGAGAATGGGATTTTATCCTCGAAGTATACTACGGGATTTGCTTTGATGGTGGACTGGACTGTCATAAGAGAGAGAGAGAGAGAGAGAAGAGAGAGAGAGAGAGAGAGAGAAAGAGAGAGAGAGAGAGAGAGAGAGAGAGAGTTAATTTAACGGGGAATCTTTGTATATATATATATATATATATATATATATATATATATATATATATATATATATATATATATATATATATATATATATATATATATATATATATATAATTTTTATATATAACACCCCCTTTTGTTTTGACAATACTACACAAATTGTTGGCAGCAGGCGCCCTCTATCTGCAAGCATGTCACTAGGCTAATAAGCTCACATAAATACAAGAATACACTATTTATTTCCCAAAGCAGATGAACATAAATATAAAAATTTTTTTTAATAAGTCATAGCGATAAAAACCCAAGTCTGCCCATAAAGAAAACTATAAGTTATCATTCACTCTCCTGGCTTAGTCTAAGTAATCACTCCTAGCCTCAAAATGTCAACTGCTACATTGTAGTAGTCAAGTTTAGAGAATCCCATTTCTAGTATCATGGTATAGAGCCCATCTGTAATAAAGATATATTCATCACATTTCTTATAACACATATTAAATAAAGGATTACACTTCACACCTCTCTCTTTTCAAAAGGCAAACTGTTTCTAAGTTATTTAAAAAATATGGTGGCCATACCTTGAGATGGGTTTTTTCTCCCCAACACTGGCGTCCCCTTCGACCGTCTTTTCTTCTCATCACAAAGGAAGGTGGTCTTTACCCCTCAAGGTGCCTTGAATGGTCGGACCTATGGCTATACACAAAAACGAAATGTACATAGCCACCACCACGCCATTTTTTCAAAAACCGCCCGTGGCAAAAGAAGTATGGAGAGCCAAGCAGCCTAAAATGAACAAATGCATCCAAGATTCCTTCAGTTCAAAGGAAGGCTGTCTCTACGGGTGGCTCTCATGTCTCCAAGCAAAAAGCGCAGCTGATTAATAACATGTAATCCAAATAATACATCAGTTCATACCTGTAAGATGGCTCGGCCACCTATGTCCTTTGTGGACAATGTATCAAATTTGCCACATGATTTAGGGTACCTACCGTTGCTGGAAGCCCTTGTGCATAGCCAAAATGACACAGAAGTTTAAGAAATCCTTAAGCGCAAAAACAAATTGTGATCCAGTATCAAACACCGAGCCAAGAACCAACCATTTACTAGAATTGTGTAAACGTTCATTGGATGAAAAAGCTCATCCTCATCACTAAGAAATAAGCAGAACTCTAAGAAAGAATAGGTTGGTAGAGGCAAGGGGTGGGGGGGGTTTCCGGAGGGGTTTAAATGTAAAAACCACCTTGAAACATTGTTCAGCGTCTGCGGACCCTTGTGAGTTGGTATCCAAACACCCCACCTTTCGTCGCAAAAAGTGTAGCTTTGACGTTTTCTACTGAACGGAAACGTGGTTCACCACCCCGCTTGTCAAGGGAAAATATCCCATGACTTCCATGCAAGTGCTACTTGTACCCGTCTCATTAGAAGATTGTAGACTTCCTGATTTCATTCCAGAACGTATCCTGAGATGAATATACCGGACGACATCTCATCTGTTGCAAAGGCAGAGTCCATAGCAATTTCGACATTCGGCGGTGTAGACTCGACTCGACCTATGGTACTGTAGAACGAAAGTCGTTTCCATCGTTACCAATCACGTGAAGTTGGAAATTCTCTAAAATTCAGCAATGGTGTCCACATTTTAAAAAGTCTACATGACCATAATATAAACTAAAGTCTTGCTTTACCCGGACAAATCCTGTCATTAATAATATTGTCAATTCCTCTAGTCAAATATTAAAAAATTCCATCACTAAAAGAAAATAAATAATCTTTCTACCCAGTGAATCCATCACAACGTAATCCCATAATCTTGACAAACAACACTATCAAAAGGAAAGGAACCCATAATGTCTAACAGCAAAAGCCTGTTATATTGGTTTATGTTACCTAACCTACCATGAACATATAATGCTGAACGCCCATCCGTAACATCTAACTCAATATACCCCGGCAAAATATATTCTCCTATCTAAAAATAGAAATGCTATTTAGACGTCTTAACCACCAATTACGACATTCTCTTGTACAGGAAAAGAAAAAAAAGAAAAAAAAACGAAAAAAGATAATAACAAACAATAATAAGTGAAAACTTTCCCCAATAAACACAGCCGCACATTAAGAGAAGAAAAAAAACATCTATAATTCAACACTTTCCTCAAAAAATGCAAAATGCTACCTTTCACAGAATTTGCTACCGCAACATTATCCCATTGACCAGAAACGACTGGAAAAACAACCATGGCTTAACATGATACATTCCTCCGTGGAAATCCCATAGTCAACATCTATGGAGAATAGTGCAAATCTGCCGAGGTAATCAACTCCAAAGGGCAAAAAATCAGCAAAAACTGGGACCTTCATCATAGCATTATCAGCAAAAAAATCCAACCTGTGAACCCACCTCAGATGCTTTTGAAACCGCAATATAGATTTGTTCTAGTCAGAAATTTGCAACCCCAGAAACCATTATTCCCAAAATTTTATTCATACTAACACCATACAGCCACATTCCACAAATTTATTTTACCAGGATATCACCAAGGTGGCTCCCCCCCCAAAAAAAAAATTGTCCTTAAAGCATAGCTCCCCCACGAACAATACCCCAATTATATAAAACCCTAATGCCCACCTTATTCGGCTCGTAAACCACAGAAATTCAGCCACAAACTATCATACACACAGGAATTATCACATGTTTGATCCATCCCGTTTCCTCAGCTCTAAAAATAAAATAAAATCTGCCTTATTTCCAAACAAACGTTCATACATAAATATTTCAACCGCTAAAATTCTTAGCCAAAAATGCTGCAGATTTGCGCAAAATAAAAAAAAACCAAAAAAAAAAAGTAGAAGGAAATTGAAAGAGAAAAAAGGGTTCTTGGAAAAAAAGACATTTTGAAAAAATTTCACCACCAAATTGCAAAAACCAAGACAGCAAAAAAGGAAAAAAAATGCAATTGCGTGACCAATTTAATTAATTAATCACCACAACCAATTTCTTTTCAATTCCGAGATATGCTGTTGAACCTCGAACCAACCTTTTTTTGTTTTTCCTGTAAGACTACAAATCTGTTCCAAAATTTTTCCTTAATGACTTTAAAATTAAGGAACTTTCAAACTTCGGGCCTAATTTCGTCGTTCAGTTCATTTCCTCACGTTAAAAACTACCTTGTCCTACGAAAATTGTATTTCTTGGGATCAGATGGTTTTACTAATACTTTTCTGTACCATCTCCTCGGTTGGTTTGGATTTGAGATACGGTGCTCTGAGACAAGCATTGTCTCCTCTTCCTGCTGTGGATACTAAAAAAACCGCCTCGATTGCTATCCTTCCCCACTGATGAGGTGTGTTAGTCTCAAATCCAAAATGTGCCTTGTGCTGGGCCAAACCAAAAAACAACAGCCACTAAAACTGGGGACATTTTAATGGAATTCCCAAACCTACCATAGTGTTAATACTATGTTTTAAACTAACAATCAATAAAATATTTGTCCCAATTTCTATCATTACTACCTACAGTTTCCTTTTACTAAGAAGCCTCGAGGCACTTTCCCTATTTACCTCGTTTCAAACAACCAAACGATTAGCTCAGGTACTGGTATGGAATAATTGTTACTTGGTGTATACCCCCATGATTCTGCTAAACATTCCAAAGTTTGTTCCAAAAACAAATTGCTCTACCATTGTTCCGGTTCAATGGAACTTCCGGGTGAGCCGTATCTAGCACTGCTACAGTTTCTCCAAATTTCCAATTTTCAACTTTCCTTTCCCATGTTTTTCCAAAATGGTATTTAGCATTGAACCTGCATCATACGGTTTTTTTGTTTCTATTCCAAGTGTGGGAACTACTGAACCTGCCAATGAAACTATATCCAAAATCCACTAGAAGTTAGGACTTTCGGAATTATTGATCTGGTCGTGTCTCCCTTTACTTTGTGCACTAGTTCTCAATTTTAATTTAATTTTAATTTTCCTAACCAATAGATTACCTTCTAACTCCAAACCCGAAAAAAAAAGGGGGGGGGGGCCAAACTTATAAATAACGTTTACTGACTAATTCCCCTTCTAAGAAATATGTTTTCTTTTGCGTTCTGCTAGAATCTCGTCCTTCATCTTGCCTTTGCCTCTTATGAGAGAATTATAATCCCATTGTATAGCCTCGCTAGTGACTTGTGCAACTTGGAACTCTTGCTGTGTCGTGAAAAACAACTTCTATTAAGAGAATCTGCAACTACGTTAAATTTGCCCTCTATATATTTGAGCTTTGCAATCAAAATCTATGATAGTTTAAAAACCATCGAGCTCTTTTAGGCAAAAATTGTGGGTTTATTAAAAAGATCTAATAATGGCTTGTGGTTTTAAAGAAACTTTCTACTTTATTCCCCATCAGTAACATTTTCAAATTAACCAACCCTTGACACTATTGGAAAGGCTTCTTTATCTTATTGGTAGCTATTGATCTCTCGTTGACTGCCCTTTTGCCCTGAACTTCCCTGCTAATAAAGGCTATGGGATGGAATTTACCCATCAAACTTTTGTTGCATAATGCAAGCCACTTTATACCCTTCCCTGGCGGGCATCGGTCAACTAAATGTAAAAGGTTTGTTAAAACAATACTGAAAACTTCAAAACAGGTGGATTCATTAGCGCGTCCTTGAGCTTTGTAGAAAACTCTATCAACCTGGGGTTCCATTCCATTGAAATTGAAAGTCTTTCCGCAATATATCAGTTAGGGGAAGCTTGCCTTGCATTATGAGCAGAAACCCTTTCACGCAACCTCTTAACAAGAAAACAAGGGCGATACACAGGAATGACTTAATCCTCCCCTTTCTTTGATCTGGGGGGTGCGAAAATTCTGCTATTGCGTTAGGACTTTTATCGTCATATTACTCCTACCCCTCCCTTATTCCTTAATGAGCCATGGGCCTTCGATATGTGATTTGCTTTTTTCAAGAAACTTTTGTTCACCAAACTGGTAAAATAAAAGTCATCGGGAACTGCCCGATAAACCAAAAGGCAATTGTGGTTAAAAATCCATAGTGTCGCTTGGGGCATGAAAACGCCAGGGTATATTTCCTTGCTACTTTCACTGAGAGGGGACCTGCAAAAAACCCTGCGCCCAAACATCAGTTTGAGCTATAAATCTTATGTCCCCCAGATTTCAACAAAAAGATTCTTGGTAATGCACGCGACCTGGATAGTGGTCAGGGATTGTCTTTTCATTTAAATGTCTAAAAAATCGACAAGATACAGGAACAGAACTGTCCTTCTTAGGCACTTGGCTAACAAGAGGGAAAGTTGTAAGGAGGACACGCCTCAGGTTCTAATATGATTCCTTCTTCCTCCTTCCCTATCTCAGTTGACCTCTTTCTCTACCTGGTTTTCTGGATTTTGAAAGGGTATGTGGTATGAAGGAATTAAATAAAGGTTTTTAGTTTTTGCCACTCCTCCAAAATTTACCTTATGCTCTAAACCAAACATTAGTTCAAACCCCAATTTATCACTTGTAAGGCTACCGCTCCCCCTATCCCCAAATTTCTGCCGAAGTGCTCACTTATCGCTTCAAAACATATTCACTATAAATCCGCATTAGCTAAATAGTTCTCTAAATATTCGTCTCCTTGATTGCATTTCTGCCTCTGAAAAAGAACTCAGGCTTTCCCCCTCTAGATAGCTGCTAAACCCGTACCACGACCCAATCAAATTGGAAATTCAATATATATTGTATTTCCTTATGGTATCTCCATAACTTGTATAATTGCATGGATACACTGTTCACCGATGCCATGTGCTAATAACCCCTCTAAGCTTCTCGCTATTTTCAATAACCACACACATCCGTAGGTTTTCTCACTTCCTCAATTTGACTTTTACCAGGGTAATTAGAGAACATGGATTGATACAAATTATAGTCCATTAAATTTATAGACGCACCTGGGTCTATAAATGTCGCGATATCCACATCCCCTACTGTTCCATAAACTATAGGCCTGGGCTCTGGGGCACCCCCACGAGACCACAATGGCACACACTAATCACCTGTACCCTTTTTGTTGATCGGCCTCCCAAAAACTTCACCAATCCCTTTACCCTCTGGTTTGACCTGCCAGGAGAGCCCTCGTATCTCTCCATATATGAAATGGACAAGATTGCCAATAGTGATCCGTACTCTGTTACACATTCCACAATATTTCAGCTCTTACCAATTTCTTTGGGTGCCCCCCTGTTTATTGCAGTTGGAAACAGCGCAACTACTGTTTGCCTTTGATCGATCGTCTTTGTTATATTCAACTTTGCACACAGACGGGGAGAAGAAGAAAATTCTGTGTCTCTTTGCACCCTATTCCTCAGGCCTGTCCCATTAAGAATTGTACTCCCTACAGTGGCACATTTAGACATATGTTTCTCAATTTGGGTGAAAAGTAATTCTTCGTTAGAAGTAGGTTCAATCTTTTCATCAAAGCTATTCACTATTGCATCCGGTGCATCGTACAAGAGCATCGAAAAATGGATCAGTTTATGTAAAATATCAAGTGAGACACTACTTCCTGAAACCCATTTAGATGTTTTCAATTTTCCTACCCAATCTGCCACTGAGTCAAAAAGTTTTAAACTATGTTCTACGAGGCTATTTGTGCCCTTCCGTATTTTATAAAGACCCTTGAGGTCCCTTACCATATCTCCGTGTTCCTTTGAGTCATAAGCTGCTTTCATAAATGCTTGCAAATCAGCTCAGGTACGACATTTTGCAAATTGGAAACTCCTGCAATGATGTGAAAGGTCACTTTTATTGAAATCTAGCAAAGCTTTCACCTCTCTAAACGCCTCTATATCATTGTTATGTTTTTGCGCTTAAATAACTATTCACACCTTCAATAAAGATTTGCACTGGTGTAGCAGCATTGTGGTACTCTTAGCATCCGCCATTTTCCTCCTTTTACGGAAGTTTTTGTGTTCTATAACATTCCCCAACCTCAATAACATCAACGTATTTATATACACACAAAACCTAATCCAGAAAAATTTATACAAATTTCTCCCAATAATGGATAACAAAAAAAAAAAAACGTGCCCCGAGCCCAGTATAGCATCCCACGAAAAATATAAAATAAAATAGGAAGGGGATAAAAAAAAGAGGTGCAAAGCGCTTGCTAAGAGATCCAACCCAGCTACGAAGTCCTCCCGTCCCTCAGACTCACACACTCAAATTCTCGCCTCTCTCTCTCTCTCTCTCTCTCTCTCTCTCTCCAGGGTGGACTCACAACAACCAAAAAACCTCGCTCATATTATTACAAACCCTATAACCCCTCAATGTCCATCAAATTTTGAGAGACATCAAAGAAAAAACACCCTTTGAGTAAATTCATCACAAACAAAAAAGAATAAAAATAAAAAAAATAAAAAAGGAGAAAAGAAGAAAGAAAACATGAAATTACACTCATATCTTTATATGATGACTGGAAACCGAATTCAATATACGCATCGCAAATATGCGGAGCCTATTTCACCACACTCACGAAACACTTTAATATGTCAAAAAATTAACTTTTTTTCCCCTCACGGTTTTTAAAACGCTGGTTTTCATGAATCACTAAACGGCTAACACTGAGATTGACAGAGAGATACCCAAGTAACCCAATGCTCGAACACCATAACAAACCATTGAATCACCAAAAAGAACCCTGAGTTGCCTCTGACATGATTATAACCCCTTTTCCTACCAAAAAAAATATAAGTCTAACTAGTCACCAGTCTCTTCATTAGCGTACCTACAGCCTATAAAATGTATAAAAGGCTTCTTAAGCCGCTGCCACCATTATAACCAAACACCCCCCCCCCCCCCCCCCCCCCCCCCCCCCCCCCCCCCCCACCCCCCCCCCACCCCCCCCCCCCACCCCCCCCCTTTCGACAAAACTACAAACAAATTGGTAGCAGATGCCCTTCTATCTGCAAGCATGTCACTAGGCTAATAGCTCACATAAATACACAAAATACACTATTTCCCCTTTCCAAAGGAGATGAACATAAAATAGAACAAAATGATTAATAAGTCATAGTGATAAAAAACCCAAGTCTGCCACAAAGAAAACTATAAAGTTATCATTCCACTCTCCTGGCTTAGTCTAAGTAAGCACTCCTAGACTCAAAATGTCAACTGCTACATTGAAACTGTCAAGTTTAGAGAATCCTGTTTCTAGTATCATGGTATAGAGCCCATCTGTAATAAAGATATATTCATTACATTTCTTATAAAACAATATTAAATAAATGGGATACACTTCACACCTTCTCTCTTTCAAAGGCAACTGTTTCTAAGTCATTTAAAATTATGTGCCATACCTTGAGATGGGTTCTCCCAACACCTTGGCTTGTCCCCTTGACCGTCTTTCTATTATCACAAAGGAATGTGTCGTTCCCTCAAGTGACCTTGAATTGTTGGGACCTATGAATATACGTACAAACGAATGTACATACCCACCACGCCTCACGCCCGTGTGGCAAAAGTACGGAGAGGCAGCAGCCTAAAATGCACACGCATCAGATTCCTTCATTCAAGAAGGCTGTCTCTATGGCGCTCCCTGTCTCCAAGCAAGAGCAGCTGATATAACATGTAATTCGCTAACATATCAATTCATACCTGTATGATATTCATCATGCAGCTGGCTGCATGTATATTTGAGAGACGGAGACAGACAAAAGTGTGCTAAAGGAAGCCCGGTCCCGTTGGAAGTGTGTCAGTTAACTTAATTACACAGGATTACAAAACTTGTGCAATTAATAAGCTACTGTGGTTGGCGATTTCTCACACAAGATCATCTTGATCCTTTGGGTAAAATGCCGTGAACGAAAAAAAATCTTTTAAAAAGGCATTGAACAAATTTTACATACCATTCATTTAAAAAAATTTCATAAAGTTGACTGCTCTAACGAAGGAAGCTAGAAGGTAAATTCATTTCAGCTCACCACCATTAATTGTCTTGTCCCGGCGATGTGTTCACTAGTCTCGGGTGGAATAAAATATGGGTTGGTGCTGAATGAGCAATTAGGATTGGGCTGACTGCTCTCCTGTAGGTGAATCCATTATTTACCATATACAAATCATACTCAGTGACGTGTGATGATCTGAATTGCTCGATCAAATTTTATCATTGCGTAATTTGAATTTAACACGATAAGAATAAGTGAAAGTAACATTTTCTTAGATTTCATAAAAATAACAAGAAAAAAAAAACCACAGCAATAATAAAAATTCAAATGGTAGCTTTATTTCAACTGTCTTAAATATTTTGAAAAGCTCGTAACATCATTCAACAACATTAAGTAATGTGATTTTACTTGAACGGGAACACTGCTACATAATTTCTCTCAAAAACCTTTTCAGGTCATGAAGTCAGTCACAACATTAAGGGAGAATAATAGAGGCGATTTTAATCTTAATAGTTTTTTTTTTAATTCAGGAAATAATTTTGCACTCGAAGTATTACTAAATCATGCCCCGACAAATGATCAAAATGCCAGCGATCTAAATCATATCTTCTGAGATATAAAGGAAAAGGCTGCAATGCTGGCCTTGGAAATAACTCGTGGCCTAGAAAAAATAGATGAAGGTAAAGCATATTGAATGGAAGTGACTGCCAGCACCACAGATAATTACCTATTATTAAATAAAATCAGAAATTCAGAAGGAAAATACATTATCTGAATATCTACTCCGGAGGCCATAACTCGTGAATATAGTATTATGAAACAAGACACACTACTACGACCCACCTACGAATAGTTGATGACCTTTCCCAACGTCGTCGACTTCCCTTACTGATCACCAACGAATTTCCCGGCGATCTTCTTGGGAAATCATAATGTTTAAGGATGAAATTCGTCTTCAGTTACCTTGGCAGTTGTAACATCATATAACTTTATCAATCCATCAATCAATGGGGATCAAAGTTGTTGAAGTGGGAAAATGTTCTAAATGTGAGAATAGTTTTAGACTTGCAGTAAGCTATGTGCTGTTCAGTCGGATGGCTAGTACATTTGTAATCTAAAGAACATACTTGCGTTATTTATTCGGATTTATTTTACATTCCTTTGAGTACAATTATAACTCGACTTGTTCTTCTGATTTCTAAGTTTCATAATTTCTTGTATACAATATAGATCGATGTACCATTTAAGGTTTGACCTTGTAGTTATGTTTTTTGTGATAAGTTTCCAAAGTAAGTCTTTGTTTTCTGTAATTATAAGAGAGGCTTACAAAGGACTAATTTCTATTCCATAATTATTCCTGCTGCGTTCGTATTTTTTAATCGCAATATTTGTATTATGAGACTTCAGTGGAACTAGAAAAGCTTAGTTAGAAGTTCAAAATATAACCGGTAAGAAATTTCCCATGGTGAGATACCTGATACAACACAAAAATGATACAACCTTCAATTTTTAACTTTGAGAGCTCTTTAGCCTCGTAATGATCTCCTTCATCGTTATATACAACAATTCTTCCTCCCTTTATGCTTTCCAAGCATAAAAAGGCCATTCTCTAACGCCGTTTCTATAACGAACGTGTGACAACTAAGACAAGATCAAGGAATATCCCCTTCGGAAATTCCAATCAAGCGGCGGAGAACAGGCGCTTAGTCCCCGACTTTGTGAGCCATTCCGGATGGAAGAGTGGACCGAGAGGGGCGTCCCTCACCTGAATGAGGGCATCACATTCTAATGAATGTGTCAAGTACGAAACAACAACAATAAGGGAATTTGAAAGCACGTAAATGACCATCAATTGACGAACACATCTTCTCGTATTTTCTTTGTGATTAAAGTTTATCGGCGATATCTTACATTTTAGTAAGTACGATAACTAATGAATTGTGATGACCAAGAGAAATTGGTCATAAAGGGCCAAGTTTAGTATGCCACGAGAGAGAGAGAGAGAGAGAGAGAGAGAGAGAGAGAGAGAGAGAGAGAGAGAGAGAGAGAGAGCCTTCCTCCTTTGATGGCAAGGAATTTTTTTCAAATGAACAGAAAGCAAGAATGGTACATCTGTTTCAGTTGGGGAATGTTCATCCCTGATGATCACGGGCCCTCTTAAGTTGGTTTAAACTAACATATTGATTGTAGACTTTTATTTCATAGTGGAAATGTCATGCTCTGAGGAAACAATGTTGAAATGACGGGTGCTTCTCCTTGCATTTGAAATATCTACCCAAGAATCTAGTGATTATTAATTTGAGTTGGACTTTTACGACTTGATATCTTTAATTCCTTCCAAATTATTCAACCATAATGTAATTGACCATTGAATTCGAGATTTGCGTCGTAGGATACTCCCCAGTATATAATTTGTGTTGTAGGATATATCTTCCCTTGTTTATAGTTAGTCTTGAGAAGCTTTCCTTTAAATGGATTTAGTCATAAGCCATCTTGAGCTGATGAAAAATTGTTGCTTTTATTCTTTACTCTTGGAAATACTGCTGATCGTGTTCATGAGAGTCTGTTGTAGCTATTATTGGTCAGTCCTTGAGCGAACTGGGTTGGGACTAGATATTGAAGACCGTAAGCAGTAATTGCTGTATATGAAATACAACGCTCAGATTACAGAAGGAAAGTTTCGCTGATTAACCGATCTCGCAACTTGTGGATTTGCTTTACAATATTACCACTATCACAATGTAAATGTTGCTTATGATATTTTGCAGAAATTAGTATTTATTGTAAATTTATATTTTTTTCTAGTCTCGCCAAAAAATACCCAAATCATGGTATTATTCGTTTTTTTTTTTTCACAGAGATAACGATATAAGTGTTATTCCCTATAGCGTAGATTTGAAACATTTTCCTCTGTTAGGGCATTGTCAGCATCTTGCAAGAAAGGTTATTTCTTACCCAAATACTTAATGTCCGGGTCATAGATGAGGTGTATGAGGTTTGGATATGGAGTGGCTTCAATATCTAGGGAGCTAGTTTGCACAACAGAGGTGATTAGCACACATAACGTCAACAGGTTCAACGAACTGGTAATGAGAATTTTGTACAGGTGTATCAAACGATAATTTTGTAGAGGTGGGTTCATCCCTCTGTCATTCAGCTTTGGTATTTCTCAGTGTTCTTCTGGGTTTCTGGACCGGATAACACTTGACATTGTGAAGCTGAACAACCATCTCAAGACAAGAAGCTTTACCCAGAGGATAGGAAGGACGAACGCTCGTTTCTTCAATGTACTGAATTTCTTTGGAATTTTACTCAACTTAAGGGTAAATTTATATATGTAGATTGATGAAATTCCTATTCTAATGGAAAAGAGAATTTTCAGCAGTACTGTACTCTATTTTCTTTAGTTGCCAGAATGCTATTTCTCTTCTTGCCAGAATACTGTATCTTTCCAGTATCTGACAGAAGCCATTTTCTGCAATATTGCCTACACCATTATCATATTTCCTCATTTCAGAAACTAAACACACCCGATCAGTATATAGATTGGCCACTTCTGTTTCTTTCCGCCTCCTGCGCTCAGTTTTATTGTTTTTTTTTTCTCATTTCTTTTCTTTTCGTTAGCACTTTCTATTTGCTTTTGCATATTTGTATGTTTTTCATTATCTGGTTGCTAATAATGCAGTTTTTTTCAGATAGTTTTCTGATTTCTTTTACAAATAATAGATGGACGCATAATGAGTTCTTGGCTTTGACGGTTAAGTATATCCTTGTTTAACCGTACCATTGAGCTGATTAACAGCTCTCCCAGGGCTGGCCAGAAGGATTAGATATTTTGACGTGGCTAGGAACCAATTAGTTACTTAGCGACGGGACCTACAGCTTATTGTGGGATCCGAACCACATTATATCGAGAAATTAATTTCTATTACCAGAAATAAATTCCTCTGACTCCTTGTCTACAGAGCGGGGAAACGATCCCGGACCCTGAGATCAGTAGGCGAGCACGCCTTGCCTTTGTCGATTAAAGTAAACGATAATGAATATTTTTTACTTATAACAGGAGCAGGAGGTAACACTCAAAAAGCTTCTCGAATTTGATTGTATTAACTTATATAAAATTGTAGCAATTTCAAAAAGCTTTCAATAATTCTATCATCATTCATCTGAGAAGAATAATTTGTATAAATGCCCCTTTCAGAAAGACGTAATAACAGTGAAAGAGTCTAATCTGGTTTTCCTTTATTTTAGTAATACAGAGCGATATCTGAATTATTCATAAATCTGGTAAAACTGGATTATTCATGACCATCAGACTCCCATAATCTTTACGTATGATTTTTTTTCACAGGGCCAGGCGTATTCATTATTAAATATATGGAGAGAGAGAGAGAGAGAGAGAGAGAGAGAGAGAGAGAGCATGGAAACCTAAATAATGCATAAAAAAACTAGGATTTATACCTACGTGTGTGTTTGCGTTTGTGTCTGAATTCGAACGTGGAAATAAAGTTAGACTGAAAATATTCATTGCTTATATCTTTTCTATAAAATTTTTAATCATTTCGGTATCCTTTTAGTCCTCCGTAAAACTCACATTTTACACATTTCGGATAAAAAAAAAATTACAGCAAATCATTTATATATTTTCCCTTCTCCAACGACTGAGTTAAGAGAACTGAACGGCATTACGGTTTTAGGAATACGACTGTATTTCCTTTCTGCATTTACAAGCAAATATTCTATATGCTATTCGTTATTATATTTTAATTATATAAATTTATTCGAATTAATAAGAAACTTAAGGTGTACTCCACAGGCTCAATGTGATTTGGAAATTACCTAAATAGTTATTTTTTGTCGGTGGCATGGCATTCTATTTCCTGTTGTTTTCTTTTATCAGGTATTTATCACAAAGCACAGGAGAGACAGAAGTGTCGTAGTGTCTTTGCTCCACAAAGACACTATGAAATCACGAGTTCATTGCAAAAAGGTTTCACATAAAAGTGAAGTTTAACGAGGCGTTAAAGGACTAAAGGCAAAGTATATTCCAATAACAAATATTTTAGGAAAAGATTGCATGGACAAGGCAATACAAATTACTGCACGTTTTAAACTATAAACGAACACAGCTATATATAAAATTTTGTGAGACTGAATATATTGTTATTACGAGAAATTTTGAAATTTTTAGATATATATATATATATATATATATATATATATATATATCTATATATAGTATATATATATATATATATATATATATATATATATATATATATATATATATATAGAATATGTATGTTATATATATATATCTATCTATATATATATATATATAATATATATGATATATATATATATATATATATATATATATAGATATATATCTATATATATATATATATATGTATATATATATCTATATATACTATATATCTATATATATATATATATATATATATATATATATATATATATATAGTATTATATATATATATATATATATATATATATATATATATATATATGGATATATATATAAGATATATATCTACATATATATATATATTATATATATTATATATTATATATATATATATATATATATATATATTATATATATATATGTATAATGAAGAGGACAGCGAGAAGACTGGCGATCATCATTTCTTCTATTGACACATAACGTTTCGGGAATCCTTTCCCATCTTCAGGGCTATAAATAGAATTAATTATACAATATTAAAAAGTGTGCTAAAATAACCTAATAATTATAAGAAATATAGTTTGTCATTAAGCTCAAAGAGATATAAAAACTACAAAGTGGACTGTAAGCTAAAAGTAAATTAAAACACTGAATAATTAGTAAAATAACACACCCAAAACCAAAAGCAAAACGAAAAATAAAAATTCAGTGTTTTAATTTACTTTTAGCTAAAGTCACTTTGTAGTTTTTTATTTTTCTTTTAGCTTAATGACAAACTATATTTCTTATAATTGATTAGTTATTTGTTAGTGCACTTTTTTATATGTAAAATTAATTCTATTTATAGCCCTGAAGATGGGAAAGGATTCCCGAAACGTAGATGTCAATAAAATGAAGAAATGATCGCCAGTCTTCTCGCTGTCCTCCTCATTATAAACTTAAGCTCACCAGGAGCGAAAATCTTACAAGTTATATATATATATATATATATATATATATATATATATATATATATATATATATATATATATATATATATCATTAGTTCCTCAACTAATTGAATTCCTATCTTATGGATAGGAATTCACAGTCCGGATATCATATCAAAAGAGCATCTTTCTACAATACTTCACAGCGATATATCAAGTTCTGTGAGCGTTAGTACATCGTTTTTTAACACGAACTTTGAGTGAAAAAAAAAAGAAAAAGAAAAAAGGAAGTGTGACTATATAATAGTCAAGGAACGAAAATACCTTCTCTTAGAAATTCGAATTCAAAGCGCGGAAATCGTCCTAGATTAGCACAAGAAAGGATCTGAGGATCGTTTTGAAATCGGTGAGAATTTCGACCTGGAATATACGAGGAAAAAAACCACAGACACATTCAATATTTCACGATTAGAGCAAGGATTTGGACGAGAAATAAAAAAACAAACATATATGTCAATCTAACGAAGAGAGAGAGAGAGAGAGAGCCGGGAGAGACGAGAGAGAGAGAGAGAGGCCTTACTTTACCTTACAGACCTTACAGTTCGTTCGGGTGTTGCCCAGGTTCCCTCAGTGTGAGGCACCTCTAAAATGTCTACCAGAGAGTTGCTAGTACATCTTCCGGTATATTTTGCATCTTCCAATCTTGGATGGTCTGGGATGCAGTTTAGATATTTGTCGAGGTTATTTTTAAACACATCTACACTCACTCCTGATATATTCCTCAGATGAGCTGGCAACGCAGTGAATAGACTCTGCATTATTTGTGCTGGTGCGTAGTTTATTAATGTCCTGTGTGCTTTCCTTATTTTCCTGGTATAGTTTGGGCACTATTAATCTACCTCTGCTTGCTCTTTCTGATATTTTTAGTTCCATGATGTTTTCTGCTATTCTTTCTATCTGTTTCATGCCTTAATTATCATGTAGCGTTCTCTTCTCTCCGACTATATAATTTTAAGGATTGTAGTCTTTCCCAGTAGTCAGGTCCTTAACTTCTTCTATTCTAGCTGTAAAGGACCTTTGTACACTCTCTATTTGTGCAATATCCTTTTGATAGTGTGGGTACCATATCATATTGCAATATTTAAGTGGACTACGAACATATGTTTTATAAAGCATAATCATATGTTCAGCTTTCCTTGTTTTGAAGTGCCGTAACAACATTCCCATTTTTGCTTTTACATTTTGCCAAAAGAATTACTATTTGATCATTGCATAACATGTTCCTATTCATCATCACACCAAGGTCTTTAACTGCTTCCTTATTTGTGATTGTCTCATTATTAGGTCCCCTATATGCATATGGCATTCCTTCTCTGTCTCCATAAATTATTGATTCAAATTTATCAGAGTTAAATACCATCCTATTTACCTCTGCCCAATCATATACTTTGTTAAGGTCTCTTTGTAGAGCGTTCCTATCTTCATCACAAGTAATTTCTCTACTTATTCTTGTGTCATCAGCAAAACTACTCACTACCGAATCCTTAATATTACGGTCTATGTCTTCAATCATAATAACAAACAGTATTGCAGCTACCACCGTACCTTGTGGCACACCGGAATATTACCTTGGCTTGGCTTCATCCGATTTCTCACCGTTTGCAATAACTATCTGTTTTCTGTTGTGTAAAAATTCTTTTAACCATCTTCCTACTTTATCCACGTTATTGTGTTTTCTAATTTTCTTCGCTAATATATTATGGTCTACTTTGTCAAAAGCTTTGGCAAAGTCTAGAAACCACATCTGTTTCATTTCCGCTTTCATATTTTTGAATATGTTCTCACGGTGGACTAACAATTGGGTTTGTGTACTTTTCCGGGTACGAAACCATGTTGTCCTATATTAAACAAATTAAGTTTTTATTTTTTTAAATGTTTCATAATATTTTCTTCATTACCCTTCCATGCACTTTCATAATATGTGATGTTAGACTCACAGGCCTATAATTACTTGCCTCTAGTCTTGAGTCCACTTTTGAAAGTAGGGGTAATATATGCTAATTTGTGCTCATCATAAATCTGCCTGTATCTACACTTTGTCTTAATAATATTGCAAGTGGCTTTGCGATAGAATGAACTACTTCTTTAACGAAATAGCAGGAATTCCATCAGGCCCTGCTGCAGCTCCATTTTTAATTTCATTAATAGCCTGCAAAATATCAGCTTCATTAATATCTATGTCAGCTAAATGTTCACTATTTTCGTCCCTTACTTCTATATCATTATCTTCATTATCTATTCTAGGGATGAATTCTCGCTTATCTCGGTTCTGCCAATATGTTGCAAATTTCCTTTTTTTTTTTTCATTCGTTAATCTCCCTTCAATTCTTAGAGGGCTAATTTCTATTCTTCTTTTATTCATCTTTTTCGCGTATGAGTATAATAGTTTGGGCTTGATATTTATTAGGGTTTTTTCTTCCAAGTCCCGTTTTTCATTTTCTTTTGATTGTATAATCTTTTGTTTCTGCATTTTCTATCTACTTTTAGTTCTATAACTTTCCATGCATTTTTTTCTTTTGCAAGACCTTTTTTCCACTTTCTGATTTTCTGGAACAAGATCCTTCTGTCTCTTGGTATGCATGACTGATGTTTACTTTTCTTCTCTGGTATATATTTATCCACTATTTTCTCTAATATTTTTATATAATATCTCCGTATTTACCCTTATGTCATCACTTACGAAAATGGTTATCCCAAATCTTTGTTTAATTCTTCATTTATTTCTGACCATTTATATTTTTACTGTAGATATTGTATTTTTTTTTCCATATCCTTCCCACTTTTTCATTTCTTATTTATCGCTGTTTTCACTGGCTTTGGAATGGACTGTTAATTCTATGACATTATGGTCTGAAATACTCGCATTATAAACTATTATTTCTTTAACATAATTCATCTCGTTCACAAATACTAGGTCTAAGTATTTTCCTTTCTTGTTGGCAGGTGATTTATTTGTTGAATGTTGTATTCTAGTAGCATATCTAATAGCTTTTCGAATTGCCTCTTATCTTCTGCACTACTATTACTCTCTTTTTTTATATGTAGTAGTAACACAATCTCCTATTCGTTCTTCCAGTCTACGAAAGAAAAGTTGAAGTCTCCAGATAGGAGAATAGTCCAGTCCTTGTTGATTATACATATATCATCCAATTTTTATATTATCAAGTCAAAACTCTTTAGTATTAGGGTCTATATATTACTATGTCATTCATTTTTCAGATTCAAATTCTACCGCTATTAGTTTCACATTCTGAGTTCCTATATTTCTCATATATTTTTCCTTGTTTTTGTCTTTCCTATATTATTGCGGTTGTTTCCTATTTTTTCTATCTGATCTATAAGTTTGAAACCCTTTTATTTGATCATCATTCCAGTCTCTTGGGAATACCAGGTTTCACTTATATTCATTATATCTATTTTCTTTTCAATTTGGGTTAGTTCTTCTAAGTACTCTATTTTCTTTTTGAGTTACTCGTAACTAGACCCTGCGCATTCATCACTATGATGGTTTGCGTGTTTTCTCCTTCATTTAATATGGGTAGTAATAAGGATTTTCCCATGTCTCTTTCCTGTTCTGAGAGAGAGAGTGAGAGAGAGATGGTTTATCTAATTCAATTTTTCGTTTTGCTTTTGGGTTTACTTCTGCCCAGGTTTTTTGCGCAAGGGAAGAGGCTCTCTTCGCCAACAGACAAACTTTATGGCACATAACTAAAAAGAAATCACCCCTTTGGCATAACCAAGAGAACAAATAAATCACTAACCTTCCAATTTAATTAATGGTAACATTAAATCAATACATAGAAGAGATTAAGAGTTTCCCAGTAAATTATTTTGAAAGCAAAACCAAACAAATATAGATGGACTACAGTTCAGAGACCTATTGTATTTACATGTGAGAAAAGCTTACCCAGCCAGTGTTAGTGGTCTCAGTTTTGCGCTAGAACACAGATGTTCTAACGTTATGCCTTTTAATTTTGGGAGTTTAATCTCTCTCTCCTCTCTCTCTCTCTCTCTCTCTCTTCTCTCTCTCTCTCTCTGAATTTGCGTAGCAACATGCACACCGGTTTTTAAAGCAAGTCCTCCGTTCACACGCAAATCCCCTTTTATTTGATAACTCTCTCTCTTTCTCTCTCTCTCTCTCTCTCTCTCTCTCTCACACACACACACACACACACACACACGAACTGCATAGTTGTATGTATGTGCCTACCAGTTATGTTTTAAATTAAATTAGAATATTTCTTACACATTTGGAACTAATGCTTACATATTTATCTATTTATATTATTTCGGGTTTCGTGGAGACCTCCACTCAATTGATGACGACGCAAAATCGGGCAGAAAAATCCTCCAGTTTGGCTGCCTGGAATGGAGACGTGATTCAGGACGCGGATGCAATAAATCGAGGCTTTGGTGTACGTACTCGCTTTCTGTCACTGATAGGGCCGGTTGGCCGCAGGAGGAGGAACTATAAAATTGACTCTTCCTAAACGTCCAGGAAAAGTTGGTCGCATATTTTTCTGTCACGTAAAACTCGTAGGAAATTGTTGTTATCATTATCATTTGACTTTATTTTTCTTTGAGCGTCAGAGTCTTGAGATATTACAGGAGGGGTTTTATGTACTTCCTTGAAGATATCTATAGAAAAGAAAATTATTGCGCTAAACTGATGTTATTATATATAGATCTTTCTTGAATTATGGGGTCTTGAGCCATACAGGAAGAGTTTTTATACTTACTAGAAGACATTTACAAAATACTGCTCTAAGTAGTTGGGTTGTTTTAGCAATTAGCATTTCGACCATCGTTTCATTGCATCTAAATCTAAAGACAAAGGTTCTTATCAATTATAACTACCATATCAGTTGTCATTCCCTTATCATATATAATTCTTAATACAATTACAATTCAAAAAAAAAAAAAGGCGTCAGACCCACACCAAAATAATAGATGAAGAATTCCGAACCTTGGGAAGTATTTCCAAAGAAATGTGTTGAGAAAGAAGTCTTACCTATATGCAAAAACGGTAATAATCATGTGGAACGTCAATAAACAAATCTACTCCAACATCTTGTTATTTCTCTAGACAATAAATAGTGCTAAGCGGTTATGTCTTACAGCAACAAGCAAAAGATACTTAAGTTTAAGGAAATTATCTATTGGTGGATTAATATATACTAAGTTAAAATACCGCAGCGGTCAGGAACCGCACTAATGATGCTGCTGTGTTTATAATTCTACAGATGAAATCACATGAAAACGCCTTAACTGAGATTGGTAATAAAACTCCTCAGTAATTAAGTAGGTGTCGCAAATTTCTTAATTACATAATTGTATATAAAGTCAGTGCTTATTTTCCCTGCTGTTCCTGCTCAGGATTGGAATTTCTCGCCACAACAATTCCATGATCTAGTTCGCCAAAACGATACTCTTCTGAGGTGTTGATTCCTGCCGGTCATTGAAAAGACTTACAAAACGCCTGAGGAAGGCAGAGCTCGACCTCGATTTTTTTGCTCTACGTAAGATGAACCACATTGTACCCAACTTTTTTTAAATTCAATTGTATAAGTCCTCTTTGTATAACACACCTTTTTTTATATTGATGCCACTAACAGACTTTTAAGTATGGAAATTATGGTTATGATAGCAACGCTTTCCCATATTCATTTGTACTGTGGTTATTGGTCCTCCGTCTCCATTCTTTTGGATCCTTTATGTGACGTCTTAGATACTTCATCATGGCCCTTCTTCAGTGCTTATTTTCCCTGCTGTTCCTGCTCAGGATTGGAATTTCTCACCACAACAATTTCCATGATCTAGTTCGCCAACGATACTCTTCTGAGGTGTTGACTTCCTGCCGGTCATTGAAAAAGACTACAAAACGCCTGAGGAAGGCAGAGCTCGACCTCGATTTTTTTGCTCTACTGTATGAACCACATTGTACCAAAGACAATACACGAAAGATGGAAGCTCAAGCCACAGCCGCATCGGCCGCATACAATTTAGTACCTGGCATGAAATGAAGACGGCGGTAGCATTTCACCTGCCTACAATCCGTCTGTTTGTTTACTTTTTCACAAAGCGGGGCATTCAATTTCAATCATGAGTGGGGGCGTAGCCATCATCACCCGTGTTGTGGTTTGCAATAGGACGAAAATGATTTTTCCCCATCTGATTTTTCATGCTTTTCCTCAGAATAAAGAAAGGTAATAAAATCATTACATCTGTTACAAAGTACATGATGACTTTTAGAGAAAATGAAGAAATAAAATAGACCAAAGCAAAATTGAATGGTCGGTGCATGTTGTTCCGAAATAAATATTGGAAAATATTTACAATACGGTGGACTCCTCTAAGCGGAAAGAGAATATATTTATATGTGATTTTCGACTAGAACAAAAATATTTGCCATTTGAAACCCCAACAACCAACCTAACCTTCCTGGTAGTGTACATCAGTAGCCTAATCATGTCAACAGTTAAACCTAACCATATCAGCAGTACCATAACCATGCCAACAGTTACCTAACCATGTCAACAGTAATTTGCAATGGAAATGAAGCTATCTGGCAAAACATATCAAAATCAACTAGAAAAACTATATTTCTTGTCATTTACAGGCGTCAATTGTATTTCAAATAATACCTTAAAGTTATATTTGCCATATCTTGAAAATCTCTAGAAATATGAAATAAACATACCAATTCCTATCACTGTCATACAATTCGTGAATATGGGTCCCTGCCATGCCATTTTCCAGATAGGCTACTCACAGCAACTTTGAATACTGTATATATACTGTAGTTATGTTATATTCTCAGCAGCTTACCATTGGGTTGTAGTTATAAATGTTTACCTTAATTTTTCATTCAATAAGCAACTATTTAGCGAAACAAAGTTGTTTCATCAGGAAGGATGGATCTTGTGGGAGCATTCACATGGGAGAGCATAAGTAGGTTAGTTAAGTTAAATTGTCTTACTTTAATTTAAAGTTCACTAACCTTTTAATCTATGATTGAATTTTCCTATATGTGGATGGATAAAAGCATTCAAAATAAACGAAAATTACATGCAAAACCAGCATATCTGCTCCACAAGATTCATTCTTACCGTTCCATCTATGTTTCTGCATTATATGCTCATAATTTGTTCAATTTTTTAAATGAAATCTTGTAATTGGTACCAACACCCCCCATGGTATTCAAAGTAAATTTACCATTTGGCAGCAAATGTACGCAGTAATACAGTAGTAATAAATTGGCAAACAAGTTGTGAAGAACCTATGATATTTGCTTGTACTGTACATGATGCAAAAAGAAACATGGTTCAAGTCAATTAGAATAATTGTTTTTCAATTTTTTTAGGAATGTGCATGCTTCTTGCAGAAATGCATTTTACTAGAAAATACCAGGCAGAAGTGTTGGTTACATTACCTTCATAAAAGGGTGCCAATTGAATATGCATTTTGAGAACTCCACAATAGGGCTATGAGATTTTAATAAATTGTTATAAATAGGTTTGTTTTTTCCTAGTTGATTTGTGATTTCAATTTTTATTTGCTTTTTATGAAAAATTAAGTTTAAACCTAGATTTTTGCTTATACAGTATTCTGTAAAACTACAGCATTGCATTTGTTATAAAAGGGTACCTTACTTTTACTACTTTGTTGTTGTACTTTCTTAGTTTTATTAACAAAATATTGCTTAAATATTGCATAATCAGCATGCAAGTTTAAGTCTGCCTTTTAATTTTGATTTCTATTATTGGTTTTGATTATCCCATGCTTTGTTTGCTATTTAAATTCTGATATATGCATGCTTTGTTTTGCATGACTTGTATGACTATTGCATGCAAATGAAGCATGTGCCATTTCTTTTACTTTGTTTATGTTCTTTGCAAGAACATTTGGTGTACAGTCGCTTAGGTATGTACAGTATACAATCATAAGCACAAGCCCAAAAAAAGGAAAATAATTACTGAATACTATATTGGTGAAATAATAAGATAATATGAGAAATTATTTTGTTTCATTCTAACTGCCCTCTCAATTTTTAGATAAAGATACTTAGCAATTAATGTTACATTAACTGAAGGATTTTATTTAATGATTCAAAAATGCCTAATATATAAGTCATAAGCTATGATAGAGCCCTATAATCATGTTAACAAGCAATATTAATCGATTTAGTATTCAATAATTTATAAAGAGAAATTTATTGGAGCATAAGAATAAATTTTAAACATTTAAAAAAGCGCGCGCTACGCCACATTCGAGTTTTAGTTGAGGCATGATCAATAGATGGCGCGTATTCTGACGGTTGGATGACGTTTTTTTTAATGGTATTAATAGTCAGTTTCCCATCTTTCGTGTATTGTCTTTGACATTGTACCCAACTTTGTTAAATCAAATTGTATAAGTCCTCTTTGCATAATACACCTTTTTATATTGAGCTACTAAC
The DNA here is from genome assembly GCF_015104395.2 of Macrobrachium nipponense. NCBI lineage: Eukaryota > Metazoa > Arthropoda > Malacostraca > Decapoda > Palaemonidae > Macrobrachium > Macrobrachium nipponense. Next base: position 151,533,025 of record NC_087201.1, on the reverse strand, counting down.
AGACTTTAAGTATGGAATTAATTTTAAGCCAAATTGATTAGCAAGTTGTCTCTTCAGTATTCTACTATAAATGCTAGACTTGGATATTCTCAGAAATCTTAGTAAACTAGATAAATATCATTATTTCAAAACCAGACAAGGTGGGGGGTAGAGGTGTGGTTCTTCTTAACGCGATGATTATGTTAATAAAGTGTTGAGTATTTTAAATGACACGTCAAAATTTAAAAGGATTGGTGTACCGGATTTTGCCACTATTTTTCGATTAGAAGATCGTATCAATAGGTTTCTAAAAAGTTTATTTGACAATAGATAATTGACAACGACACTTACCAGAATTGATGAGTACTGGTGGTTCTTATGGAACAATGTATGGTTTACCCAAAGTGCATAAGGACGGTGTCCCTATTAGACCAATTCTTGCTTCCTACGAAACCCCTAATTATAAGATGGCTAAGTTTTTGGTGCCCTTGTTGAATGAATTTTCTATGAATAATTATTCAGTCAAAAAATTCCGAACAATTTAGGGACAACGTTCTTATGCAAGATTCTGATTTTTTTTATTTATGGTAAGCTTGGATGTGGAGTCTCTTTTTACTAATGTTCCTGTGGAAGAGACAATACAAATAATTTTAGACAAAATTTTTACCCAACGAGATATTTTATTTTCACTGTTTAATTATGATAATTTTAAGAAAATGTTGCAACTGCAGTGCAGGACACTGCCTTTAGTTTAATAATACAGCTTACACTCAGGTTGAAGGTATGGCCATGGGCATGCAGTCCTCTTGGCCCAGTTTTTTCTACATCTTTATGTGCCATCTAGAGGAACAGTTGCTGGACAACTGTCCCCTCTCTTTTCTGCCGTTATTTTACAAACGATACGTAGACGACACCTTCTTACTTTTTAGAACTAAAGAGCAAGCCGATCAGTTTCTTGAATACGCCAATGTAGCCCATCAAAACATTAAGTTCACGATCGATTACGAAGAAAACAATAAACTTGCATTTTGGATATACTTGTGTCCCGTAACGAGCAGGGCTTCTGTACTTCTATTTTTAGAAAACAAACCTTTACTGGCTTAGGTACAAATTTTTATAGCAGTTTGTCATTTTAATTTCAAACTAAACTCTTAAGTACTCTCTTCCACAGGGCCTATACTTATCCTCCACTTGGTCTGGTTTCACCAAGAAATCTCATTTCTCCAAAATTATTTTTAGAAAATTGCTACCCATCCAAGCTTTTTTTAAACAATTGTATATTCTTAATCGTAAGTTTGTTCCTGTTTTTAATATTCCTACTGTACCCAAGTTGGCATTTTACTTCAGTATTCCTTTTATTCATGATAAGTCCTTTTATGTTCAGTTAAATGACCTTATTCACCGACACCTTCCAGCAGTTAACAGTAGAGTTATACCAAAGAACCCGTTAACCATTGCTTTGCTTTTTAAACATAAAGACAGACTAAGCTCCTTGATGACTTCCAATGTCGTTTATTTATATACTTGTCCCAAATGTAAGGTGGGGAAATATGTGGGGGCTTCTCGTCGCCTACTAAAAGTTAGAATTGATTGTCATCGGGGAGTTAGTTACAGAACAGGCAATAATAACTAATCCTGAATTTTTCTAATATACGCGATCATGCCAAAAAAATGTAAACAAGATATGAATATAACATTTTAAAAATTCTCTCCAGAGCCACCTCACCTCATCAATTAGCAATAGCCGAATCGTTATATATTAAGAAGCTTGTTCCTCCTTTAAACAATCAAACTACCTCCACAACATGTACCTGTCTTGAGTGTGCCCCTGTCTCTGTTGTTTTTTATGTCTTATTAGGTCCTTGGTTCCCGTCCTGAAAGGTAGCGGTCTATTTCTTTCATTCTGTCTGTTGCATTTTAGTTTTTTTTTTTTTTTTTTAATTTGTTTAAAGTGTAAATATTTTTAAAATTGTAAATTTCTTAATTCTTAAGTCTTTTTATATTATAATTACGTTTTTCAGCTTTGAAAATGAGGCTGTGTCTTGAAACGTCAGCTTGTTTAATAAATGGACAATTACTGGTACATGACGTCTCCTAGCTCCTTGTTGTATGTTGGTTGATAGCAACGCTTCCCATATCATTTGTACTGTGGTTATTGATCTCCGTCTCCATTCTTTTGGATCCTTTATGTGACGTCTTAGATACTTCATCGTGGCCCTTCTTCAGTGCTTATTTTCCCTGCTGTTCCTGTTCAGGATTGGAATTTCTCGCCACAACAATTTCCATGATCCAGTTCGCCAACGATACTCTTCTGAGGTGTTGACTTCCTGCCGGTCATTGGAAAAGACTACAAAACGACTGAGGAAGGCAGAGCTCGACCTCGATTTTTTGCTCTACTGTAAGATGAACCACATTGTACCCACTTTTGTTAAATTCAAAATTGTATAAGTCCTCTTTGTATAACACACCTTTTTATATTGATGCCACTAACAGACTTTTAAGTATGGAAATTAATTTTAAAGCCAAATTGATTAGCAGTTGTCTCTTCAGTATTCTACTATAAATGCTAATGTTTAAATAATCTTTCCATTTTAGATCGTATAATTTTAAATATTTATTCAATAAGAGCATATCTCATTTTGTCTCGACAGTTCAAGACGTACATCAGAGAAAATTGTTTGTAACTTAGGTATTACCATTCCTAAATTTCATAACAATAGCAATAACGTAATTTTTAACTTTTCCGACCATCACTAACTCACAAAGAGAGAAGAATTTTTATTATCTTTCGGACTTGAGTTCTGCCTTCCATGTTTTAAACCATCCTATTGTCAATTCTTTGGGGCGTTGGAATCTGCCTTCTCCAGGTTAACTTCTTTGCAATAGCCACTAAATACGAAGAGTTTCGTTCACAATTACATACTTTGGGCCCATAAAACCTTCAAACAATCTAACCACTTGTTGGACTCCTTTTTTTCAAAAAGCAAGATTGGATAGTTCTCAGAAATCTTAGTAAACTAGATATCATTATTTCAAAACCAGACAAGGGTAGAGGTGTGGTTCTTCTTAACCGCGATGATTATGTTAATAAAGTGTTGAGTATTTTAAATGACACGTCAAAATTTAAAAGGATTGGTGTACCGGATTTTGCCACTATTTTTCGATTAGAAGATCGTATCAATAGGTTTCTAAAAAGTTTATTTGACAATAAGATAATTGACAACGACACTTACCAGAATTTGATGAGTACTGGTGGTTCTTATGGAACAATGTATGGTTTACCCAAAGTGCATAAGGACGGTTGTCCCTATTAGACCAATTCTGCTTCCTACGAAAACCCCAAACCCCTAATTATAAGATGGCTAAGTTTTTGGTGCCCTGTTGAATGAATTTTCTATGAATAATTATTCAGTCAAAAATTCCGAACAATTTAGGGACAACGTTCTTATGCAAGATTCTGATTTATTTATGGTAAGCTTGGATGTGGAGTCTCTTTTTACCAATGTCCCTGTGGAAGAGACAATACAAATAATCTTAGACAAAATTTTTACCCAACGAAATATTTTATTTCACTGTTTTAATTATGATAATTTTAAGAAAAATGTTGCAACTGGCAGTGCAGGACACTGCCTTTATTTTTAATAATACAGCTTACAATCAGGTTGAAGGTATGGCCATGGGCAATCCTCTGGCCCAGTTTTTTCTAACATCTTTATGGTGCCATCTAGAGGAACAGTTGCCTGGACAACTGTCCCCTCTCTTTTCTGCCGTTATTTTACAAACGATACGTAGACGACACCTTCTTACTTTTTAGAACTAAAAGAGCAAGCCGATCAGTTCTTGAATACGCCAATGTAGCCCCATCCCACATTAAGTTCACGATCGATTACTAAGAAAACAATAAACTTGCATTTTTGGATATACTTGTGTCCCGTAACGAGCAGGGCTTCTGTACTTCTATTTTTAGAAAACAAACCTTTACTGGCTTAGGTACAAATTTTTATAGCAGTTGTCATTTTAATTTCAAACTAAACTCCTTAAGTACTCTCTTCCAAAGGGCCTATACTTTATCCTCCACTTGGTCTGGTTTCCACCAAGAAATCTCATTTCTCCCAAAATTATTTTTTATTTTTTAGAAAATGCTACCCATCCAAGCTTTTTTTTTAAACACTGTATAATTTTACTTATAATCGTAAGTTTGTTCCTGTTTTTAATATTCCTACTGTACCCAAGTTGGCATTTTACTTCAGTATTCCTTTTATTCATGATAAGTCCTTTTATGTTCAGTTAAATGACCTTATTCACCGACACCTTCCAGCAGTTAACAGTAGAGTTATACCAAAGAACCCGTTAACCATTGCTTCGCTTTTTAAACATAAAGACAGACTAAGCTCCTTGATGACTTCCAATGTCGTTTATTTATATACTTGTCCCAAATGTAAGGTGGGGAAATATGTGGGGGCTTCTCGTCGCCTACTAAAAGTTAGAATTGATTGTCATCGGGGAGTTAGTTAGTTACAGAACAGGCAATAAATTAACTAATCCTGAATTTTCTAATATACGCGATCATGCCAAAAAATGTAAACAAGATATTGAATATAAACATTTTAAAATTCTCTCCAGAGCCACCTCACTCATCAATTAGCAATAGCCGAATCGTTATATATTAAGAAGCTTGTTCCTCCTTTAAACAATCAAACTACCTCCACAACACTGTACCTGTCTTGAGTGTGCCCCTGTCTCTGTTTTTTATGTCATAAGTCCTTGTTTCCCGTCCTGAAAGGTAGCGGTCTATTTCTTTCATTCTATCTGTTGCATTTTAGTTTTTTTTTTTTTAATTTGTTTGAAAGTGTAAATATCTTTAAAATTGTAAATTTCTTAATTCTTAAGTCCTTTTATATATTATAACTACGTTTTTCAGCTTTGAAAATGAGGCTGTGTCCTTGAAACGTCAGCTTGTTTAATAAATGGACAATTACTGGTGCATGACGTCTCCTTCAGCTCCTTGTTGTGATGTTGTTGATAGCAACGCTTCCCATATCCATATATATATATATATATATATATATATATATATATATATATATATATATATATATATATATAGCCATATATATATATATATATATATATATATATATATATATATATATATATATATATTATACATACATACATACATACATACATACATACATACATACATATATATATATACATATATATATATATATATATATATATATATATATATATATATATATATATATATATATATGTATATATATATATGTATATATATCTTTAAAATGTGTATAAATTTTTTTGGGACACCCTCTATATATATATATATATACTCTTCTTGTGTCACTTTTAAAATGTCACACAAACGTTTCTCACTGAAATATAGTTGAAGCTTAAAATAATGAAGATTTTGCTAAAAGAGAAGTTAAAAAAAAAAACAAATAGATTTATGATTTAAATGGGCCTTGAAAGTTGTGATACAAAGATAAAAAGGCTTTATAAAAACAAACAAATTCACTCAGGGCATTGCAAGAGGCTCCAGCCACGAGCTCTAAAAAACAAAAGAACTAGCCAAAAAAAAAAAATAGAGGAATCTAGTTGACAGGTAATTCTCTAGACGTTATAACAGAAGCTATAAGGTAAAGTATATAACTGTTACGGAGAAGTCAACAAAAACATACATCAACGACTTCCGACCAAGAAAGCCATTGGGAACAAGCACGTATTACACTTTGGAGACGATGCGAATAATAGCAATAATAATATAATAAAAAAAAAAACAGACGCGGTTGTGAAATGGTTTTCTCCATCTCTCGGAAGTTGATACTAAGTTTTCCAAACTCACATTTCTTTCATTCCCTCGATAATGCCCTGCTGGGAGTAACCTGTTTCTTGTATCCAAACTCCCACTCTTTCCCCTCAGGTGATGGGACCATTTGTTTTTGCGACTGGGCTGACAGTAAGAGAGAGAGAGAGAGAGAGAGAGAGAGAGAGAGAGAGAGAGAGATTATGTGTTAATCTATAGGTTTTAAATGGATCTTCTGTGAATACGTGGTTTCTCTACGAAATCAATCCAGTGATCATATTCAAAAAATAAAATACTCATTTAATAATAAAAAAAAAAAAAAAAATATGTATGTATTAATCACTATCATAACTAGGCTAGAATAGGCTAAAATATTTTGAACTACTTCTGTTCATGATTATATATATATATATATATATATATATATATATAGATATATATATATATATATATATCTATATATATAACATGTATTAGGGCTTGTGCCTTGTATGATAAGGCGCCCTATGAGGTAATGTTAGACTAGCGATAATCTATACGTAAGTCGGTTGGTATTGCACTTCCATCTTCAATGGAGTGTCTGGGGTTTGTAGATCACTTACGAAGTCGGTATTATCTTACGACGATGTGTTAAACTCATGGTCGGTGAGGTTCTTGTAGAAAACACTAAGTATAAAAATAGATATAATTCTCTGAAGTTTTACATGGTGAAGATCAGATATGATTGTACAAGTCTTCTAATAACGATAGCTTGATCGCTTCTGCCAATGATGATGGCTAATCCTATTCCTCTACATGATAAAGCTTAGGTAAAGAGGTACAGGTCTTCTAATGACGATAGCTAACTCTGTTCTGCCTGTCTACCATCTCTGTTACAAGTTATGAAGGAACAGACAGTAGTCGAACATATGAACATACTATCAGATGACATAGTTTTCATACGAACACACAATCAACTGAGACACGCTACAGATCACGTAGGCCGTTTGAATAATAGGTCGGGGTAGTTTGTCTCAAGCAGGGAGCTTGGACTAATGTTTATAAACAATTGAATGACTACAGGTGACGGCATGTTTATCTTAGCTTACATACTTATTGTATACGTCATCTTAGCGTCTCTAGTCTGATCACATTCCTGCAAGCAATCTGGTTGACCTCTTTAGTTTTAGACTTTTATATATATGGACTAACATTCCATATTTTTGATTATGTAAACACTTACATCAGCTCGGTCAGCTACAAAACTAACCACTGAATATTACTCAAACTTGACTGCATTTGACTTATAGGAGTGTGATACAGACACTATGTGAATATATATATATAAGTAAATAAAAATTCATGGTGTACATGAATTGATTCAAGTAATAAAATATAAAAACAATGATATTGGTAAATAATAGTGATCACATGATATATATAATGATACAGTTTTTCACTTCATCTCATTAAGATACATATGCTACAGAAAATACTAATGTACTCTGATAATTGCATAGAATGAGATTACATGATAAAAATCATATTTTAACTGATAAAAAGGTTCATATATGAATTGATAAATTATGATTGTTTATGCTGATTGATTCGTTGATTTGTATGCTAAATGTTATATATCTGATTCATTAATCAATATACTAACTCATATATAACTGCAGATATTGGTAAGATAAAAGTTAACAGATTGATTATAGGCTACCTGATTTGTTTATACATATGTATATGGATTCATATAATTATTGATTAATATATGTGCACTTTAAATGATTCCTATTGCGTACACGCAAAGATATATTTAGATTCTGTTATGTATGATCATTTATATATAGATTCCTATTGCGTACACGCAAAAAATATATTCGATTCTGTTCTTTATTTATGATCATTTATAGATATAGGATAACATGATAACTTTATATATATAGGATACATGACCGAGGTTATACTACTTCACTTTTAACTAGCGTTCGAACAACTTTTCGTCCATTACACAGTTTCCCAGACAACACCTATAGCCAATGAAAACGGGCCTTTTTCAATGGTTAAAACAAGGGGAAAATTTGCCTGGGCGGGTCCAACATTCTATATTGCGCTCATACTTATTCTCTGCATCCTAAGCTACACGATTACGTTCGCGATGAATAAAAAAACATCCCCAGCACGAGTCCTTTCGCCAGCAAAGTAGAGTTTCAATATCCTTCGGGTCGTAATTGTCGGAAGTATGTCCCTTTGTAGTCGAATTCCGACAGCCGCTGGAGCGTTCCGCATGAAAACGAGATTAACGACGAGATACGGTGTCGGTCGAAGAAGTCCATGAAATTCCTTTCACATTGTAGGCGGTTGTTACTTGACTGTAGTCGTCCGCTGCGACGAACGATTTTTTGTGGGGGAAGTTGCTATGTGAAACTCTCGTACTGCAGGATACTGTAACCGGTTCCATTAATCAGCCTGCAAGTGAAAATTATACTTGTCACAAGGGCAAAGTAACATTCAGACGACATCCAAATACAGGGGAGGGGAGAGAGCCATTTAGACCAGACTTAACCCACATGAATTCGCTGATATTTCGGAATTCAAAAGAGTCCGCTGTACAAACTTTTTTATCCATGGCATTAACAATGAATGAACCTATCCAGGTCTATGATGACTTGTAAAAATATCCAGAATTATAAAAATAAATAGATATCATTACAAATCTCAAAGAAAATTCGATATTACTGGTAGTAAGTTACTAGACAAAGAAGTGGAAAACGGAGCTAATTGTAAGATTGCAGGCAACATAAGAGTCAAAGAGAAGAATTAATCATGATTCTATGTGCCCTAACAAAAGTTTTCATATTCAATTTTCTCGTGCGCATCCTCTGAGGTTAACTTTTAAAACATTATAATAGGTAGGAGATGCAACGAAAAAAACCCACTATGTAACTAATTTCTAAATAAACTTTGGGTTTTTCAAGAAAATGTGACATTTTCCCATGAATGTTTTACTTGAATTGTAAATAGGCTAATGTTGCAAGTAAATATTTCACATATATATCTTGATACTTCTAAATGTCTATGAGGTTCAGAAAAATTAATTCATTTTGTTGTTATAGAAATTCTATTTGCTTATTTTGTTATTAATTTTAAAATGATTGCAACTCCTTAGCTAAAGTTGCATTGCGCACACCGATAGACATGTCTGCCTTGCCCATGAGAAGTTCGGGCTAAGCATTCCTTTCTCCAGTCAATCTGCTTTTGCAAGCAGAGACGACACACAGATGAAGCCTGTGTAAGCAGATTATTGAGGTTTAAAGGAACAAAGGCTGATACGGCAATGATGACGTCGTCACTTGGCAGAGATTGCTCTCAGCCAGCTAAGAGTTACGTAACTTGCTGTAAGAGATACGACTTTAGGATAAATTTTTTGTTTTTTAATACTCGACCCACATGAGAAGAATGTCTGAAAAAAAAACAGTACCAAAATTGAACAATATATTAGTTTCATGCTGGAAATCTGCATAATTGTAATTATGTTAAATTAAATATTCCTTATTCAAATTAATGAAAAAAGGTTTCCATACAAATTCTATATATATTATTAGCCCTGTATAAGATTCATATAGGATTATTTCATAGATAACATTTTCACTTCTAGACTTCCTGACTTTAAACTCTTTTTATTTTATTTTATTTATTTTATTTATTATTATTTTATTTTATTTATTTATTTATTTAAATTTCTTTTTTTTTTTTTCATTGACTACGATATAAATCACCGGGACAGACAATATGTCAGTAGATTTTGGATATGTGTTTTGAACTTTTAGCTTATTTGTCATTACTAAAGCGTTAAGTTAGAGTTCAAATCTTTACGCATATATATTTAGATATTTAATTAACCTTGGGTTACGTTTTGCTTATTGATTTTATCGTGATTCCTTTTTTATTATTAATTTGTAACCCTTTTCCGACTTCTTACGGAGTGTATTATATTGACTCCACTTGTATCCATATTTATTTTATTTTTTTATATTTATTTATTTATATATTTTTTTTATATATATTTGATAAATTAATGGTTGGCTTGAATATGTGGAAAAGTGTTCTAGCGGCGTACCGTATAAGGCTACGTGCGGCATCAATTCTATAGATACAAGATATAAATGATAAAGGTATTTAAAACCGCGAGAACCGCTATAATCCAGTCCGGATCCAACATCACGAGTTGTAACTCGTAAGACATTGACACTTCCTATTTAATTATCCGTTATTCTACCAAAACGATTGACTCTGGGCGCATAAAATATACTATTGGTTGTCTTAATGGAAAGGAATTCACACAACGTGTTAAGGAGATTATTATTGATTTACACCACCCGAGTCACAGATTATTATGTGTTGAATTCCATATTTATTGATTTAGCACTCATAAATATTCGTAACGCACTCAATTGCGGTGTTTGTTTTAGTGCTATTAATTCTATATAACGTGTCAAGGAACTATTAACACTAAGAAGTGTTTATTCCCTCTGTCAGACTCGTAATTCTGTTAATAATTCTACGTATATTCTTTCAAGGATTGATTTGGCAACAGGATAGGTCCTAAACTGACAGGGGTCTTAGTGTATCCCTTGTTGTCATGACACATGTTACAATTAGTTATGTGCTTTTTAGTATCTGTAAGCATTGTAGGCCAGTAAAATAGTGATTTGGCTTTCTGTGACATACTATGGAACCCTGGATGACGGAATGCACCAGTTTTATGACGATTGGTATGAAAGAGATTATTATTACTACCTGGTCGTTAGTCATCTGCTGTGTTCTTCTGGTTTCCTCGTCACGGACCTACATATAATACTAACATTTGATTACATTATTCTGATACACATACCTTAAGTATACTTTTGCTTTAGGGTTTCTGCTCGAAGTGTGTATTGTTTTTGCTTAGCCGCTGACCCTGTTTCGTTCGAGTGTTTATTATTTTGCTTATTGCTGCTGACTCTTGCTTTGTTCAGTTTGTAACAGTTCTGCGCTCCGACCCAGATATTCAATGCTCGCGATCTCTTGGGTTAAGGGTAGGGATTTTCTTGTTTAGATACGGTTTAACAATAGGCACGGATGTTTCTATATCTTTTAGTCCAATTAATGGTTCTTTGCTGTATGGTGTGGGATTGCGGGATAATGCGTCAGCTATGATATTTGCTTTCCCAGGTAGATATCTTTATCTTGGCTCCAATAACCTGAATGATCATTTGTCACCGAGTCCTTTTGGACTGTGATTAAAGCCTTTGAAAAACTCGGTAAAGGACTCATGTTCAGTAAGGACTTTATCAGGATAGCCATAGATATGAATTTAAAATGTACTAGTGAGTTAAAGATACCTAGCCCTTCCTTGCTTATTACTGCATATTTACTTTCAGAGGGCTTTAGTTTACGTGAATAAAAAGCTATAGGAAAGAACTGTTTATCATATTGCTGAAGTAGTATCCCTCTTACCCCTTATGGTCTGAGGCGTCTGTTGCAATAAAAAAAAAATTCCTTATTTAAATCAGGGATTTTTAAGTTAGGTAAGCTGCATTATTCCGCTTTTAAGATATCGAACGCCTGTTGATGCTTTGTAGACCATAATAAATCTACGCTCTTCTTCGTAAGATCTGTTAAAGGAGCTGTCATGATTGAAGAGTTACATATTTCATACGATTGTAATACCACTACAGCGCAAAAGTGCTGTATCTCCCTTTTACGTTAATAGGTACGGAAAGAAATTATGAATAGCCGACACCTTACCTTGGACTACTTTAAGACCTTGGACCAGACACATAAAACCTAGATAAACATGTTCGGTTTTAAAAAACTCAACATTTAGATATTTTACTCTGAGATTATTTGTCTTTGTCTCTGTAGCACTAGCTCTACTTTATGTGAATGTACTTCTAAGGTATTAGAAAAGATTACAAGATCATCCATATAGGCATGTAGGTATCCCCTAAAAGTCTCCAAACACTATATTGTAATTGGGGCGCAACGTAAGCCGGAGGCATACGTAAAAAATTGATAATGTCCCCTGAGTGTGCTGAAACGGAGTATGAGGTACAATCACTTAGGTAATGGTATCTGGTAAAAGCTTTTTTTAAGTAAGTCCAAGTTGGTGAAAAAAAAATTTATTCTAACCTAACAGAGATAAGATGTCGTCGGTACATCGCACTGGAAACTATCGGAAGTCGTTTCCTTGTTTAAGCGACAGAAATCTACGCAGATACGCCAAGTTCGATCTTTTATGGCATGACGTCTGAGGGAAAAAATTATATGGGCTATTTGATTTCCTAATGACTCCTATTACTAAACATTTTTCAACTTCGTCATTTATCTCTATTTTGAAATTTCATTGAGAATCTATACGAAGGTACGTAAATAAACTTTATGTTTGTCCTTAGACCGTATTTTGTGTTAAATTACATCCGTTTTTTTCTCCCAGAGATCACTCGCTAGTGGAGAAACTTCCTGGTATTCAGGTAAAA
>NC_087201.1:151460625-151510625 GCF_015104395.2 Macrobrachium nipponense | reverse complement strand
GTTTTTGTTTGGCCTCCTGTTATACTCTGACTTTGTTCTTCAAGGTCATTTCCTTCTCTCTCTCTCTCTCTCTCTCTCTCTCTCTCTCTCTATCTCTCTCTCTCTCTCTCTCTCTCTCTTTCCAGACTAAAGACAAGACTTGACGAGACAGAAGGGACTCAAAATCCCCCGGTACAGTAATAGCACTGTTCTCCCCAGATCCGACATGCCAGAACCACTCCCCCCCCCCCCCCCCCCCCCCCCCCCCCCCCCCCTACTCCTCTCTCTCTCTCTCTCTCTAGCTTTGTGCTATTCCGTCCAGACTAAAAGTAGGTCTCTGATATCCCCGGGTGACAATAAGCACCGATAAAGACACTGTTGTCTTCTTAATGACACCACTGTGGCTGCTCTTAGCCCCCGACCCCACACAGAATGCTCATCGATATGCCAGAGAGTCAGGGCCTCACGCAATATTTTTCGGGATTTGCTTCCAGATGACGTTTCCTTTCCAATTCTCTCTCTCTCTCTCTCTCTCTCTCTCTCTCTCTCTCTCTCTCTCATTTGTTACTTGAAATCTAACAGGTTGAGTAGCTGGGACTTTAATAAGCAATTAAAATGGTTGTGACAGATGCACTTCACGTTCAAGAAAATGATAACTGTTCAAGTTTTTGAGAAGGAAATGGACAATTATCCTCGCAAAAAGGAAAATAAAGTTTATACTGTTAAATCTACATCTCTTTTTAATTTTAAAAGCATATCTCACTCATTTTTTTTCTAATCCAGAGTCACATCAGTGATTAATTACTTTCAAAACTAGTCCATTATGCAGAGTGCGCGTTCAGCAATTTATGAACATCCGCGAGAAAACACTTGGTAACTTTTGTAAAAAGTAAAAAAAAAAAAGAAAATTATTTTTATAAAAGGCATATTAATTGCCTGTGCTATCTATTTATTTAACAATGTCTTTTGTATTATACTTGATGCTTTCTCCAATTTAACATTTCCTGAGAACTTTGATTCAAGTCAGGAATCCTATTACATTAATCAAATATTTACGAGCCGCCAAGACATTTCTAGAATACCTAAATAGTTTTTATGATTTTTCTCATTAAACATTTCAAATTATAAAACACCTCTTCATAAACTTAGCTGTTACAACTCAGCTTTCACAAAATAACTTATAAAATAATGAAATGTAAAAGACGATCCCGAATCTAATTAAAGACGTTCGATTCTCCTTTCGGCATAATTTGATGACCGTGGCAATATCAATAATCTTTATGAATCAGAGAATCTCTTGGAAATGGAAAACTTCTGAGACGCTGATCTCTGTCGTCAGTGGAAGACATTAAATCTTTCATCTTGGGATATTTCCATTTGATGAATCCCGTCTTTTTTTATGGCCGTTACATTTTGCTTTATCTCGATTTTTTATTCTTAAACGCGAGGGAGATTAATATGTCCAATTTTCGGTTAAATCTAGATTCAATTGTGAATACATCTAATATTTAAAAACATCGATGAATATGATTTTAAAGGTTTATAAGCAGGAATCATATAAACCTGTTTATCTAATAAGAGGTATGTGAATGCAAATGCTTTTTGAACAATATTATTTATAAACATGTATGTATATATATATATATATATATATATATATATATATATATATATATATATGTGTGTGTGTGTGTGTGTGTGTGTGTATGTGTGTGTGTGTGTGTGTAACAGCTCTCGATGAAGGCCAGTGGAAGCCGGAACTGTTGAACTAAAAGGAATTTCGGCTTTTATTTTCCCCTGTAGCCTATAACCGCATATACCTATCTTCGTGAAAAAGGAAGACTATATATATATATATATATATATATATATATATATATATATATATATATATATATATATATATATTTATACATGCATACACCCACATACATACAAATATCTATATATAATTATATTTATATATCAATGGGTGTTCTGTCATTTTACGTGAGAGAGGAAGATCTTCCTCTACTAAAATTTCCTTTTACTGGGTGTCCCCCAAAAAGCAATTTTGCGTGTCATGTGCTCTGTCGATTTCAAACCCATCTGTGCATTCCGAAGCCGCATTTCAAATTAATGCTCTCTCCTTACCTCCTATCTTGCAGTTCAAATTCATGACCCTCACAGTTCCGGAATCTTTGTACCAGGATTTTGACAATTCTCGGTTTTACTTCAAGTTTGCAGTTGAAACATGGAACCAATATCTGTATCATGTTAGCATCTCCATTTGGCATTACAGATATTGTTTTCACGAAAAACTCATTTAATCGATTATCGCAGATGATAAAGCCATCGGTATTGCTTTCTTTCAAGTTGATCGACTACCCTCGCTTTCATTTACTTTTTTTGGAGCAATTGAAAATAACATTCTCTGTCTGAGTATTTTTTTTATTCGTCATTTGTTTACTCTGTATCTTTCATTGTCTCATAATTTTTAGCTTTTTCTTCCCCTCTTATCGTCGTTTACCCAATGACATGACGGAAGCGAATAACATGCCTAGCCTGAGAGCTGTACCATTGATGTGATTCGGCCTTTCTATTCGTAACTGACATAATTTTAAAAAGCATATTTTTCTAGAATACGGCAATAATAAATTCAAGAAATTGGCTGTGCTTTATTACCAAAAACTAAATCCATCAACTAATATTTGTATTAGAAGCAAAGACAATATTAATACTGAAAATATAATGATTTTAACATTCTAGTCTTGATATGAAATAGATTACTGAATTTGTCACCAAGTAACTTAGGTCTCCTTGAAAAGAAGAAGCAGTTATTCATATGTTCCAATCAATTTGAACAAACGTCAAAAATACCGATGATCCATAAATCTATCCTGAAGAATCTACAATTATGATTTGAGAAGTTCAATAACCACTCATGTAAGGCTTAATTTCAAATAACAATATTCTCTAAACAGATGAACGTACCTCAAAAGCATTTTTTGAACGCATTTTCGCGGGTCCCGAGACACGACCCGAATTCTGTTTTGGTCGGTCAGATCATTTATTTGGTGGGAGAACTATTATTCAGGTATGCAATTTGAAGCCGGAGACAGAGCGGAAAGAGAAATTCATATTACTGGAAGGTCAGTATTGGTTAGTTGATCCGAACCATGTTCCTGCAATTCTATGAAGCTGACAGCAATGCAGCATGTAAATGCATGTGCATGTGGATATATATATATATATATATATATATATATATATATATATATTATATATATATATATATATATATATAATCTATTTCTTTATTCAATCAACACATTATAATCATTTTCCGGCTTCCGAAAATACCCCCATATCATCTAGAAAAGTATAGCTCCACCATCCACCACTTGATGCTTTTGCCATTTCAATATTACAGTGATTCCAGTGTGGTCATTTAGTGTTAATGTCATATTTTGATAATTTTCTAGTTGTCTTTTAATGTTAAGCTTCCGCTACATATCAGTAATTCTATTATAAATAAAATGAAAATATGATTCTAGCCCTTATTTCATAGTTTTTTATAAGGCGCTTTTCATTTTCATTTTATTAAAATTATGGTATGTGGTGTCTTCCGCATGGCAGGTTCTCTGTATATTTTTTCCCCGAATAATTAAATGAAAGTAAAACTTGACCATATACATTTTATGTACTGTAAATATATGCATTATTAGAAGAATATATGCTAATGAAATTTATGCATTACAGTGTCCAACACTTTTAACACGGTTTGTCGAGGAAATTTTTTTCCTCCTGCTATTTCATATTCATTTTAGGCTCTGAATACGTCTCTTTGCAATTCAGAAGTATTTTTTCTAATATACAAAAACGACTGTCAAATGTATGTTAAATAGGTTGATTCCTATATTAATGGTTCTCGAATGATATGTTTGCTTAAACACCATTTACTTCAATTTTGATAAATGATTTACATTTTCATCTACTTGCTTCGTAATTTCGTCATTTATCTTTTTTGTTTAATAAAGACATATGTTTTGGAAGCTTCAATTTCGAGTCAATGGTCCTTGTAGCTTTGTTCCATATTAATAGAATGCGTCCGAATAATAATAATAATAATAATAATAATAATAATAATAATAATAATAATAATAATAATAATAATAATAATAATAATAATAATAAAAATAAAAATAAAAATAATAATAATAAAAATAAAAATAAAAATAAAATAAAAATAATAATAATAATAATAATAATAATAATAATCAATAATAATAATAATAATAATAATAATAATAATAATAATATCAATAATATGCTGGAAGTAAACCCTCTTTTAAAACATGTTTAATTAAAAGTGATTGCGGCCTCAGCTGCATTAATTTTATAAAGGTTCTTCTCTATTTTTTTAATTATTGTTTTTTCATTGTTGCTTAAACTGGTGAGCAACGCACCGAAGGTTGACATATCTCAATCAGGTAATAGTAAAAAAACGATTGGATTTTTATTGGTAAAAAATGATAGTGGGGTAGTCACATTTTCGGGTATATCCCGTAGAGTTTATTGTAGGTGGGCGGTGAGGGCATGATTCTTGATAGCCCCTTCTTGGGCGTGACAGGAGATTCTCTTCGCAAGACGCATGGTAGTCATTTTAATGTACTTCCCAGGACATCCTCGGGCGGGGAATATGTATTGGTTTATTCAGACGAAACGTCGCGGCCCCACGAAAGAAAACAAAAATGAATAGAAATTAACATCAATTCTTCCTGCAATAAATTTTACGGGATATACCCGAACATTTGACTACCCCACTTGAATTTTTTACCAATAAAAATCCAATCGTTTTTTTTTACTGTTACCTGATTAAGATATGTCAACCTTCGGTTCGTTTCTCACCAGTTTAAGCAACAATGAAAAAACAATAATTAGAAAAATTGAGAAGAACCTTTATAAAAATTAATGCAGCTGAGGCAGCAATAATAATAATAATAATAATAATAATAATAATAATAATAATAATAATAATAATAATAATAATATAATGTCTTTTTATGTTAATACTGATGTGAAGGATGAGCAGTTGTCGTACTATTATATTCCGACGACTGAAAACATCTTAATGCCTCAACTGTTTTTTGCACAAGAAAACGACATTTCAGTGGAAAGCACTGCCACCCAACACATATGTTTTATAGTGATTTTCGTTATAAGCCTACTTGTAAGCTAACATTATTAACGTCCTTGCAACTTATAATGTTATAAACGTACGCGTAAAAAAGCGTCATTAACGTACTTGTAGTGTAACATTACTAGCGTCACTGTAATGTAACGTTTTTAACGTACTTGCAATTTAACGTTTTTAACATAATTGTAATGAAACGTTATGAGCTTACTTCAGTTGGCTATAACTTTCAAGGATCTGAAAAACACTTTTAATATCTTGAGATTTTATGATACCTAGTAAGACGAAATGTTTCTCAACGCTATTTTATGAAGACAACTGAAGTGGGATGCTGCCTTACATTCGAGTGCATCGCTTAAATTTTCGGTTAGATTATTCTTTTCTAATCGGATTTCTTTCTATCTATATAATTGTCCTTCGACTATGAACCTACAGTATAAGATTTTAAACGCAATGTTTGACTTGAAAGAAAAATGTTTGATAGCAGTCGTGCGTGTAAAGGAAATGTTCCCCGTAAATAAATCAGCAAAAACGTTATGTGTTGCGTACTGCCGGGAGAGGGTTATGTGTTGCGTAGTGCCGGGAAAGGGAAATCTTCGTATAATGTTAATGTTCCAATATTTTGTTAACCGAGGCTCTGGATTACATAGATTGGTTTATTGGCCCAGTGCGATGTTCTTAGCTAACAATGGCTCGATTGAAGTTGATGACTATTGTTAATATAATTTAACACGTATAATCATTATTATTATTATATTATTATTATTATTATATTATTATTATTTTTTTTTTTTTTTTTTTTTTTTTTTTTGCTCTATCACCATCCTCCAATTCGACTGGGTGGTATTTATAGTGTGGGGTTCCGGGTTGCATCCTGCCTCCTTAGGAGTCCATCACTCTTCTTACTATGTGTGCCGTTTCTAGGATCACACTCTTCTGCATGAGGCCCGGAGCTACTTCAGCTCTAGTTTTTTCTAGATTCCTTTTCAGGGATCTTGGGATCGTGCCTAGTGCTCCTATGATTATGGGTACGATTTCCACTGGCATATCCATATCCTTCTTATTTCTATTTTCAGATCTTGATACTTATATCCAATTTTTTTTTCCCTCTCTTTCCTCTTTCAACTCTGGTGTCCCATGGTATTGCGACATCAATGAGTGATACTTTCTTCTTGACCTTGTCAATCAACGTCACGTCTGGTCTGTTTGCCACGTATCACCCTATCCGTTCTGATACCATAGTCCCAGAGGATCTTTGCCTGATCGTTTTCTATCACTCCTTCAGGTTGGTGCTCGTACCACTTATTACTGCAAGGTAGGTGATGTTTCTTGCACAGGCTCCAGTGGAGGGCTTTTGCTACTGAATCATGCCTCTTTTTGTACTGGTTCTGTGCAAGTGCCGGGCATTCACTTGCTATGTGGTTTTATGGTTCACTTTTCGTATTGCACTTCCTACATATGGGAGAGATGTTATTTCCGTCTAATCGTACTTTGAACATATCTGGTTCTTAGGGCCTGATCTTGTGCCGCTTGTTATCATTCCTTCAGTTCCTTCTTTAGCTCTCCCCTCTGTAGCCATTGCCAATTGTCATCGCTGGCTAGTTCTTTAGTCTGTCTCATGTATTGTCCATGCATTGGTTTGTTGTGCCAGTCCTCTGTTTTTTTCTTTCTGTCTTTCTCCTTGGTCTCTGTATATTTCTGGGTCTTCGTCTGCTTTTATTAGTCCTTCTTCCCATGCACTCTTTAGCCACTCGTCTTCACTGGTTTTTCAGATATTGCCCAGTGCTCTGTTTTCGATGTTGATAGTAGTCCTCTCCCTCCTTCCTTTCGTGTTATGTATAGTCTGTCTGTATTTGCTCTTGGGTGTAGTGCTTTGTGTATTGTCATATGTTTCCTGGTTTTCTGATCTATGCTGCGGAGTTCTGCCTTCGTCCATTCCACTATTCCTGCGCTGTATCTGATTACTGGCACTGCCCATGTGTTTATGGCTTTTATCATATTTCCGGCGTTGAGTTTTGACTTGAGTATCGCCTTGAGTCTCTGCATATATTCTTTCCTGATCGTGTCCTTCATCTCTTGGTGTTTTATATCTCCTCCTTCCATTACTCCCAGGTATTTGTATCCTTTCTCATCTATGTGTTTGATGTTGCTCCCATCTGGTAGCTTTATCCCTTCAGTTCTCGTTACTTTGCCTTTTTGTATGTTGACTAAGGCGCATTTTTCTATTCCAAACTCCATCCTGATGTCCTCAGATACAATCCTTACAGTCTGGATTAGGGTATCTATTTCCTTGATGCTCTTACCATACAGCTTGATGTCGTCCATGAACATCAGATGGTTGATTCTGTTGATTATTATTATTATTATTATTATTATTATTATTATTATTATTATTATTATTATTATTATTATTATTATTATTATTATTATTATTTTCAGAAAATATAACTTGTTCATTTGGAACAATCCCACAGGGGGCCACTGGCTTGAAATTCAAGCTTTCAAAGAATATGGTGTTTATTAGGAAGAAGTAAGACGAAGTAAAGATTGACAAAGAAATGTATATATATATCTATATATATATATATATATATATATATATATATATATATATATATAAATTTCATTGTTAATCTTAACATTATCATGAACTTCCTCCAAACATATGTGGGTTCCATGTATTCGCGAGCGCGTGTTTATGAGAGAAAGAGAGAGAGAAAGAGAGAGCGAGCGAGAGAGAGAGAGAGAGAGAGAGAGAGAGAGAGAGAGAGAGAGAGAATCGGACTATATGAAAAAATACCTTAAAGATCGAACCACTACTATGAGATTCAGGGTCTCTGTAACACGGTTTTTTGGACTTTGCTGAAAGTTGACTTATGTATATTTTACAACCACACACAAATTTTGTCAGCATTATCAATAACCTAAACCCGATAGTTTTGATTTTTATAGAGTAAAAATGAACTAGCCGACGCCATGGCCAATGATTACGAGCCAAGAGTCGAAAAACATTCATTACGTAAGCAAGGTAAACAAACACCTTTTGACTAAATGTTGCCCCGCCCATCCACCAGACAGAAATGCCATCGGCTCTGAAACCCAAAGACTTTATGAATGGCGGAACGATACATAGATGTGGGTGGGGTATCAATGCTAGCGTAGTAATACTACTGTAGCAGTAGTGCCGCAACAGTATAGCAGTAATATGCATGAATTAAACGTTTAGACCAACTGCTGGGATCCTTGAGGATCATTTAGCACTTCTTACAACTACTCGAGAAATTAGTTTTTATAGCCAGAAGTTAAATTTTCTAATCCAACAATGCCCATGGTAGCCTTCAGTGTTATCCTGAATTATAACGAGGCGAAAGTGGTGGAGCCTCATGAAGTCACCATTCTGACGATAATTATTGGTGAAGGTTTAAGCCAATATACGGTACGGCTGTTTTTGTTTTTTTTTTTTACTTTTTTTTTTTTTTTTCAGGTTAAGTAGGTAGATAGCCAATAAATAAAATTGCTTGACATTGGATATAGCAGTTATCAAATCAAGGCCTTGTCTACTATGTTTTTTGTAAATTACCAACTATTCCCTACATCTTGTCAATCTGATTGTGACCTATAAAGGTAGACTGTAATTCTTTGGAAACTTATTTTGGGAGTTAGACTAATAATCGAAATGTGTTCTTATTAACATATTTTGTTGGTTTGTTCATTATGACAATTATCAGTGGGGAGGTTCCAGAGTTCATAAAGGTGTACTGCTTTGCTTGTATTTAAATTTGTGTGTCATTGTTGCCAGAGGTTTAGCCTTCGTTACGTATAGCCAATCATCCATTGAGAAAGAGGGAAGAAATGATGTCATAAGTTACGTAACGAGTGCGTTCGAAACCTTTTCTCTAAGTAAGTTGGCCCGTCTTCAAAAAAGGTCACTTTTACATTATAAGTACCAAATTTATTCAACCTACGTAGTGCAGAATACACTCAAAATTTATGTGTTGATATAATATGTATTCTGAATAAGCGTTATATTTATGAAATGCATAGATAAAAAGATATTGCGAAAAAACCGTGTTACAGAGGCCCTGAATCTCATAGTAGGAGACCTGAAACGATGTTAGGCAGCAGAACTGGACTATCCTATATAGACCCAATCACCTTCTTCCCTCTTAAGAGACCGCAGAAAACGGAAAAAGAGGTTGCTGTGTACATAGCCCTAATGCATTCCTGCGGCACTGTAGCCTTGTGTTCAGAAAAACCATATGAGGGTCTTTTTTCTCCCTTCCTCCCTCTCTCCCCTCCCGCTATCCCCTCCGCCTTTTTTGAATATCTAAAGAATAGGACAGAATCCTCTGGACCGTTTAGGATCTCCTAAGATTCTAGATATTTTGCCTTTTGTAGGAACGCCGGGATAACATGGTTTTCTCGGGTATAGTATAGTTTATTTTGTTGTGTTTTATGCTGCTTTCTTGTACCTGTTTAATATTTTTGGAACAACATTAAATCATTTCTTTTTTCCATAATTTTATATTTGCATACGCTATTCTTCATCACCATTGTCTTTTTAGTCATTGTATTACTGGATAAATCATAAATTTCTGCTGTTGCTCCATAAATTAATGAATACTTTTATCTATATTGGTATTTTGTCGTGTTTAATAATACTCCCAGATACCGACCACGGACATTTAGAGGTAAGAATGGTGTAACTTATTTAAAAATGAAATTTGACAAAAACCAGGGAAGGGGTAGGCAGTTCTGGTTCTTATTGATAAATATAAAGTCCAAAACTTCAAGATTTTAATTGCGATTTACAAAAGGAAATTGACCATGATTATTAGATAGATATATCCTTCATTCATGAAGTCATCAATAATGGGAAACTGGGAAAAACTAAGTGAGTTTAATCACAAACATGAATGTCAGAGGACCATGACTGTGGGACGACGAGATCATTACAATGGCGCAGTGACTTTTTTCTCTTACTGTTGAGTTTCCCGTTGATTAGTGGAACATTGAAGAGTAGGAAACGGGAACTGTCGAACGAGGGCAGAACGCTTATTTCCAGTAATATCCGGAATTGGAATAAAGCTTTGCATTCGCTTGAGCAATCTAGAACTGAAAGGAAACACTACTATAAAAATAACTTGTTCCCTGAGATTCATGGATGTGTTTTCTGCCAAAAACCTTCAATGTTCTGAAGAGAAAATAAATGAGCAATTATCATTTTTTAATCTATAACTAATCAGTGTTGTTGGCATCATTCTCTATGCTCTGAACACTTGCTGTCCTAACTTGTACTTGACCAATTAAGAAAATTCTCCAGGAATTTAAAATGCAAACGAAGAACTAAATTCAATCTAACATATTCACGGCAGAAGCAAAGAGAAAGTTTATTTTTACTTTTGCATTAGGGAAAGCATTGTTGTTTTCTGTCTAAATAATTTTGTGTTTAATTTCAATATTAATTGGAAAAAGATATTGCTAAAATGCAATTACGGATAATAGGTCTTACATTCAAAATAGCGGCAAAATGGCACACTTACTTATAAAAACCTTTTGGAACTCTTCTCATCTCGAGGCTCCCCACTTCAGGAAAATTTCAAAACTACATACTTTCTTGTCGGGAGAAAGTGATGTGAGTTACCCTACGTATAAATGCACAGATAAAACACATATACATACATACATACATATATATATATGATATATATATATATATATATATATATATATATATATATATGTATATATTATATATAATATATATTATATATATATGTGTGTGTGTGTGTGTGTGTGTGTGTGTGTGTGTGTGTGTGTGTGTGTGTTTGTGTAGGTATGTATATGGCCGGGCCCCTCCAAGAATCTAATATAAAGCTTACTGTTGCAGACTCATCCAAAAACTGCTAAAGTGCATACACATAAACCAGTTTGATTGCACCATTAATTCTGGTTTGAATTCGTTGCTACTAAAGAAATGGCTTTAATGGCTTCCATTGTAACTAGTCAGGCTGCCTTATATAAACGCTTGATTATATATCATTTAATGAGGATACAGGGCAAAATGATAATCAAAATAAAGAAAGCTTTGTACTTTGGCTTAATTCGGTTTCGTGGAATGAGTTTTAAGTGATTTAACCAGCTATCGCAGCTTTCTACAAGCTTTAGGATACGAAAAATCATATAAGTGTTAATACTGCAAGCATAAAACATATTACTGTTGTTATGAAAAAAAATATATATATAATGTAACCCAAGCGTAACAATGCTCGAATGTAACTGAATTATTCTCAACAGCATATTACTAATGTTAACGTTTATATTATCTGGAATGGAATAATTCATTAGGGTCCAAAATAATGTAAGGCCAACAGGATCCAGGGGCAAAGAAGTACTTCTGGAAAAAAATCATGATCAATATAAGACTGGTTAATCGAATACTCTATATCATATTCTTATATGTATTAAGATAAGTGCGTCATTGTTGTAAAACTATGGTAAGATTGGGGTATACCAAACGAAATATGATACGTGAAATTTGAGTCTCCTGTATTCTATAAAGTAGTGTCTTTTTGTGCTTGGAAGAGTATTCGTATATTACAAAGTCTGCAAAGGGCACTTGCAAAGTTACCCGAGTACTCTACGCCACTGAAGTTTTCCTTCAAGACACAAAGGATAAAAGTTAACATAGTTGATCCTACCTAACAACTGATCCTTCTTACGTTTTCAGGGATCACAGAGCGAGACTCGCCTCCCAGTTGTGGCTGTTAATGGAAATTCAAAATCACTATATAGTTCTTTATGTCAAAAAGGAATAAGGAAAGTAAGAACTCTGTCACTAAAAAGATCGCTGATACTATAGGTAAAGAATCTATAATAATGAATAATAGTAATAATAATAAGTAATAATAATAATAATAATCAATAATGAATAATACTAATAATACAGTCCTCCAATTCGACTGGGCGGTATTTATAGTGTGGGGTTCCAGGTTGCATCTTGCCCCCTTAGGAGTCCATCACTTTTCTTACTATGTTCGCCGTTTCTAGGATCACACTCTTGTGCACGAATCCTGGAGCTACATCAGCGTCTAGTTTTTCTAGATTCATTTTTAGGGATCTTGGGATCGTGCCTAGTGCGCCTATGATTATGGGTACAATTTCCACTGGCATATCCCATATCCTTCTTATTTCTATCGACTTTCTTCTTGACTTTGTCAATCAACGTCACGTCTGGTCTATTTGCACGTATCACCCTATCTGTTCTGATACCATAGTCTCAGAGAATCTTTGCCTGATCGTTTTCTATCACTCCCTCAGGATGATGCTCGTACCACTTATTACTACAAGGTAGCTGATGTTTCTTGCATAGGCTCCAGTGTAGGGCTTTTGCCACTGAATCATGTCTCTTTTTGTACTGGTTCTGTGCAAGTGCCGGGCATTCGCTTGCTATGTGGTTTATGGTTTCATTTTTCGTAATGCATTTCCAACATATGGGAGAAATGCTATTTCCGTCTATCGTTCTTTGAACATATCTAGTTCTTAGGGCCTGATCTTGTGCCGCTGTTATAATTCCTTCAGTTTTCTTCTTTAGCTCTCCCCTTTGTAGCCATTGCCATGTGTCATCGCTGGCTAGTTCTTTAGTCTGTCTCATGTATTCCGTGCATTGGTTTGTTGTGCCAGTCCTCTGTTCTGTTTGTCATTGTCCTGTCTCTGTATATTTCTGGGTTTTCGTCTACTTTTAATAGTCCTTCTTCCCATGCACTCTTTAGCCATTCATCATCAATGGTTTTGAGATATTGCCCTAGTACTTTGTTCTCGATGTTGACGCAGTCCTCTATACTTAGTTGTCCTCTCCCTCCTTCCTTTTGTGTTATGTATAGTCTGTCCGTATTTGCTCTTGGGTGTAGTGCTTTGTGTATTGTCATATGTTTCTTGGTTTTCTGATATATGCTGCGGAGTTCTGCCTTCATCCATTCCACTATTCCTACACTGTATCTGATTACTGGCACTGCCCATGTGTTTATTGCTATTATCATATTTCTGGCATTGAGTTTTGACTTGAGTAACGCCTTGAGTCTCTGCATATATTCTTTCCTGATCGTGTCCTTCATCTCTTGGTGTTTTATATCCCCTCCTTCCATTATTCCCAGGTATTTGTATCCAGTCCCATCTATGTGTTTGATGTTGCTCCCATCTGGTAGCTTTATCCCTTCAGTTCTCGTTACTTTGCCTTTTTGTATATTGAATAAGGCACATTTTTCTATTCCAAACTCCATCCTTATCTCCCCAGATACAATCCTTACAGTCTGGATTAGGGTATCTATTTCCTTGATTTTCTTACCATACAGCTTGATGTCATCTCTGAACATCAGATGGTTGATTTTGTTGCCTCTTTTCTTGAGTTGGTATCCGGCATCCATCTTCTGTAGTACTTTTCTCATGGGAATCATGGCTACTACGAAGAGTAGTGGGGACAGTGAGTCGCCCTTGAAGATCCTTCTCCTGATATTAACCTCTGCTAGTCTTATTCCAGAGCTTGTAATTATTGTATTCCAGTTGCGCATTGTGTTTTTGAGGAAGCTGGTGGTGTTTTCCTCTGCCCCATATATTTTCAGGCATTCTATTAGACATGTGTGTGGTATCATGTCGAAGGCTTTCTTATAGTCTATCCATGCCATGCTTAGGTTGGTTTTCCTTCTCCTACTGTTGTTCATTACCATTTTGTCTATCAGGAGCTGGTCTTTTGTGCCCTTACACTTCCTTCTGCTGCCTTTCTGTTGGTGGGGGATGGTGTTTGTCTCCTCTAGGTAGTTGTATAGCCTTTCACTAATATACCTGTTAGTTACTTCCACATTATTGGTAGGCAGGTGATAGGCCTGTAGTTTCTGGCTATATTTCCCTTACTCTTGTCTTTTTGTACTAAGGATGTTCTTCCTGTGGTCATCCATTTGGGTGCATGGTGATTTGAGATACAATGCTGGAGTTGTTCTGCTATTCGTGGTAATGGCCTTGAAGTTTTTGAGCCAGTATCCATGGACTTTCATTGGGACCTGGGGCTTTCCAATTTGGTATTTTCTTTAGTTGGTGTCTGACTGTGTCTGTAGTGATCTCTGTGAATCTTTGTTTTATTCTCCCTGTTTCTTCTGCCTTGACTTCCTGGAGCCATGTTGCATATGTTTTCCCAGAGTCTCTTACTTGGTTCGGCTTCAGGAATTTCTTGGTGGTTGTCTTCCCCTCTTAGTTGGCTGTATAGTCTTATCTGGTTGGTTCCGAATAGTTTGTTCTGTTGGTATCCCTTATTCCTGTTCATGTACCGTTGGATCTTGTGTGCTTTGGCCTTAAGTCTCTGTTTTACATCTTCTATTGTTTTGTTTAGTCCCATCTCTTGTTCTTTGTATTTCTCGTTGAGTTCCTCCCTTGTTTTCTTGCTTCTTAGCCTTTTTTCTGCCATCCCTTTCAGTTTACTCAAGTCAGATCTCATCACCATGATTTGATTTTCCAGGCGCCTTTTCCAAGGAGGTTGCTGTTTTGGTTTCTATTGGGTTGGTCGTGCTGGTGGTGTTGGTGTTCGAATCCCCATCAGTTCTGCTAGTAATCTTGCTCCTACATTTGCCAAGTTATTTGTTTCTGTGATACTGGTGGTGTGTATTATGCCCATTATTTCATTGACCACACTTGTTTTCTCCCTTAATTTCTTGGTTTTGAAGGCATTCATGGAGGGGATCTTTATTCTCTCTGTATCTGGATCCATCCATTGTCTAATCTTTTTTCTACCCATTCCGTCCTCTCTGTTACTTCGTCGGTGTTTCTTCGTGTGTCGTTGCTCTCAAACCTGTATATGGAATTCTTCGAAAAACGCTACTTACCTAATATCATTCATATTCCTGTAAAGTGGTATCGTTACGTTGATGATTTGTTTAGCTGTTCTTCCTGTCGGTATTGATGTAAATGATTTACTCTCTAAATAAATAACCAGTGGTACCATCGATTAAGTTTACTCTAGAATTAGAAAAAGACAATTGCCTCCTTTCTTAGACGTTTTGATACATAGAGAACCATTTCAATGTAAATTCAGTATTTATAGGAAACCGACTAACAACTTAACTTATGTTCATTTCTTCTCAGGCCACCATCTTAATATAAAAATATCAATTTTTTCCTCTATGTTTTTACGAGCATTGCGAATTGTCAGTCCACAATATTTGGATCAAGAATTTGAATACATAAGAAAAACTAGGGAAAGATTTATGCTATCCTTCACATATATTAGACATTTGTTATAATAAAGCCCACAAAAAGTATACTGAAAACAACACACAGAAAGAAAATTCTAAGAACATTCTCAGTTTGCCTTATTTTAACGGATTTGAAACCATTAAACCATTGTTAAAAGCTTTTAATGTCAACCTTGTTTCTTCCTATAATAACACACTAAAAAGAATGTTAATAAAAAATGGCCCCAGAGAAAGCAACAACATATATAAAATTCCATGTATGGATTGTCCCTCATTCTATCTCGGACAGTCGAGCAAGGGGTTAGAAGTAAGGCTAAGCCAGCATAAATACTCTGTAAAAACTGGGCAAAAATATAATGCATTATTTATTCATTTAAGTGAAAACAACCACCGAATTAATTGGATTGACAGTTCAGTAATTGCACGGTCAAGAGATGTCTTATCACGAAATCTTTTAGAATCTGCTTTAATACAACTTACTTTTCATTGTAATTTCAATGTTAGTCGTGGCCTTTTTCATTTAGACCCTTGTATCTGTAACATGTTTAAGAATGACCTCAAATATATAATTACAGACTTAAATAAAAATCAGTTGCCTTAGAGTTATTAAAAATTTATTGTAATGTATGTCTGTCATGTTTTGTGAATATGGTTTTGTTTACCAGGTTCCGTATAGCTGTCACCTATAATCCTTTAATTGTCGAGATTGTATCTGAGATGATTGTCTTAAACCTTTAATTGCACCCTTTGTTTATGCTTGTTTGGGAAGGTTTCTTATCTTCCAGGTGTGTCGAATTCTAGGCACTAATCCTTTTATAATCCCTATCTGTCAGTTATACGAAACTTCTTGTATTGTCTTTTCTCGTGTTTTTGTCAGTATCTGCTTCAGTAAAGGGCTTTTAAGCCGAAAGATCTCGCAGACTCCTTCGTTTATTTTTCCTTCGTATGTTTATCTTTATTTATGGATTTATCACGTTCCTAACTTTCGTGATTCTGTTATACACATATATATATATATATATATATATATATATATATATATATATATATATATATATATATATATATAAAATATATATATATATATATATATATATATAGTATATATATATATATATATATATATATATATATATATATATATATATATATATATATATATATATATATATATATATATATATATATATATATATATTATATATATATATATATATATGTTTGTGTGTATGTAAATATATATATATTCTGTTCAAACTCACAACTTACAGGAAGACACTTGGAACTATTATATATATATATAATATATATATATATATATATATATATATATATATATATATATATATATTATATATATATATAATATATATATATATATATATATATTATATATATATATATATATATATATATATATGTATATATATATACATATATATATTTATATATATATTCTTTCTCACCTTTCTCGCCAGACGCTAGGTAGGCCTCCAGGCCTGTCAGTCGTCCTGCTTCAGGAACTGTCTCCATTCTTGGCGATCATCATAGAGCCTCATCTCATCAACTTCCCGCAAGCTGGAGCCTCTCCTTTCTACTCCTCTCTCTATGTTTTGTAGCCATCTCATTTTTGGTCTTTGTACTGGTCTCCTTCCTTCCGGTGTCCATTCCAAAAACCTTATAGGATATCGCTTCTCCTCCATTCTTTTGGTGTGTTCAAACCATCTAAGCTGTCCTCACTTTGCGAGGTATTTTTCTGTCTTTCATTAGTGGGTAGAGCAGATACAGATTGTTACTGAATTTGAAATTTCTACACTGTTTCAATGTCTGACCTTCTAATTCTACATCTACGTTACTTGGTGTTCGTGATAGGTGCATGATCTCTGTCTTATTCTTGTTGATCCGCATTCCATTAGCTGTTGAGATCGCGTTCCAGTTGTTGACCTTTTCTTGGAGAGATTCTTTGCTGGGGGCTATCATTGCATGGTCATCTGCATACATAAGGTTGATGGTCATATCTGCAGCTTCATCCTCACCTAGTTCCTTCATACATTTATCTAGGAACAATATAAAAAGAAGTGGAGAAAGGACGCTGCCCTGTCTTACTCCTGATTTAATTTCAAACCAGTCTTCATTCTCTTGATTTGTTTTTACTCTGGATCTGATGTTTTGATAGGTGTTATAAATTGCTCTTATAAGTTTCTCAGGGATTCCATAGTAAGGGTCTTTTAGGGCATCCCATATTTTCATTCTTGGTACTCTATCAAAAGCTTTTTATAGATCTATAAAAGCAATATATGCCCCTGTCCCTTTCCCAGCTCTTCTCAAATATCATCTTGAGGGAGGAAATCGTATCGGTTGTCCCTCTTCCTGGTCGAAAACCGTTTTGCCATTCACCCAGCTTTGGTTCAACTTATCTTCTCAATCTAGTTTCAAGTATTCTTTTATATACTTCAAAAGCATGTGACATTAGGGATATTCCTCTATAATTGCTGCAATTTGTCTTGTCACCTTTTGTATAGATTGGGCATATTAGATCTCTTCTCCAGTCTTCAGGTGGCATTTGCCCATTCCAGAGTATGTCGATTAGCTCTAGTAGCCAGATGACTCCATCCTCCCCCATGTTTTTAAGGAGCTCTGCAGGTATTGTATCCACTCCAGGGGCCTTACCTTTTTCTTCCTCTTGAGGACCTCTTTTACCTCCAGTGTTGTTTTGTCAGGTTCTGCATCCCCAACCACATCAAATTCTACATGCTCTTCAAAGTCATTGCTTTCGTTGTTTAGTATAGTTTCAAAGTGATGTTTCCATCTTAATTCAATTTCTCGGGATTCGGTTAAAATTGTTCCATCCATAGGGTTTTTGATTACATAAGTGGGTGGTTGGCTTCCCTTTCTATAGTTTTTGGCACTGCAATATATGAGTTTTCTGGTACCTTGGAGATCATTTCCCAGATCTTCTCCTATTCTTTCCCATATTTCTCTTTTTGTTTGAGCTTTTATTCTTTCTGTTTCTCTCGAGGCTTCTTTGTAGTTATTGTGATCTTCCTAGTTCAAAGTTTTCATCCATTTTCTGAAGAGTTTCATTTTGTTTGCAACAGCGGCCTTTAGTGTGGGGGTCCACCAAGCAGTTTGGTTTTTCCTCCTACCTCGAACTCTTTTCTTCTGCACTGTGTTTTTAGCAGCACCCACTACAGCCATTTTAAAGTGTCTCCATTTTTCATTTGGGTCATTGCTCTCCTGTTGCATTTGTTTAGCTCTGCTTATTTCGTTTTGATATCTAACTAAGCACTCCCCTTCTCCCATATTCTCTAAAATAAATTTTTATCTCACTTGGCTTTTAATTGGCTTGGGTTTCGTCATCTTTAATTAATTAAGAGAAGCCTATAGTCTGAATCGAATGACACAGATGGGATGATTTTTACATCTCTGGCCATATTTTTGTTATTTGTTATTACCAAATCAATCACTGATTTTTCAGTATATGCTCCTAGAGCCGAGTGCCATCGGTACCACGTCCACTTGTGGTTGTCTTTATGATTATAGAAGGAGTTCATACTGGACATCTGGTTTAGTATACAAAAATCAATTATGTTTTCTCTTTCTCTATTTCTGTCTCCAATGCTAAATGCTCCCAATATGCTCTCTATGCCTGTCCTGTCTTGCCCAATATGTCCATTCATATCTCCAATTATTAAGGTATTCTCTACATATGGGACAGAATCTTTTACTTCTTGTAGATGTCTGTAGAATTCTTCCTTTTCCTCTTGAGGAAGGCCCTGCTGTGGTGCATACACCTGAATTATGCTGGCTTGAAACGTTTCTAACTTTAAGGAAATGCTAATAATCCTATCACACTTGAATTCTAAAGGACTAATTTTTCCAGCTAGCTCTTCGGTCACAATAAAACCTACTCTGTGCCGTGCGGTTCTTCCACCTTTGTAAATAATTGGTAATTGTTATGCAATAATTTTGTTCCTTCTCCTGGTAAACGGTTTTCACACAACCCCAAAATGTCTATTTTTCTTTCCTCCATCATCATGATTATCTCCTCCTCCTTACCTCTCAAAGTACTTAGATTAATTGTTCCTAATCGCAAAGATCTATTTCCCTGTCCATTTCCAATAACATTCCGAGTCAGGATGTACCCGGGCATCCTTTGATCAATGGGTCTGTCCTGAAGTAAGTCGTGCGGTTAATTTGTACCATCCATAAGCCTATTGCTTCCTAAAATGTCACAGAGGTTCCAACATAACCCCCAAACAGTCTTATGGTAGGTTTAAGCCACTGCACCTGTACAAGGTTACACTGCTCCTTTTCATATAATATTATATATATATATATATATATATATTATATATATATATATATCGTTGTAAGTAGATCGACAGAAAGACAAATAAGTATTGTAATTACAACTGAGTTATAAGATTGTTACGATTCAAGCTTGATTTTCACTTTAAATGTGTACGTAAATCACAGCAACGAAATCACAGATGATTACTTCAAAACATATTTACTATTGAGTAGTGTATTTGTAACTTCATACTTTGAATCGATTTGCATTGGAGTTGTTAAAATTTTCATTCTTTTTATAATAATAAGTCTGTTTCAGATTTTGGAGCAAAATAGCTTAGATGATTGTGAAAACGTTTAATCGATGTAAACCTTAATTACTTATTACTTAGTACTAAAGTCTAAAAAAAATTTACACAATACTTTCTTTTTTAATTAATGGAAACAAAGCCCAGAAATCATTTTGATCTTCATTTCCGTTTTCTATATTTAACTTTTAGTATAGAGACAATTCACAATAAAGTAAACACATCTTTTTTTGTTTCAGAAAATCTCCTACTTGTATGACATATATCCTAACTCCGCTACCACTAGAGATAAAATAATTTCACTGATTTAATAGCTTCCTTGAGCTAGTAGTTATTGAGGAAGGTTTTATTTATATATTGCTAAGAGTTTCAAAACGACAGCAAATCTTACATGTTCTTATTAAAATCTTTAGGCTTCCAATGTATATCTAATTATATTTTCTCCTACAGGAAGACAAAAAAAGACACTTGATGAAAACCATCTGCAAGATTTTTAATTGAAACGCAGTGGGCTGAGAACATTAACGTCAAGAGCAGAGTAGATGTTGCTAGAGAGAGAGAGAGAGAGAGAGAGAGAGAGAGAGAGAGAGAGAGAGAGAGGTTCCAAATGAAGGAGACAATATAACAACCAAAATATAAGAAAAATCACCCCGAAATAATCTTTGGTTTTACATGTCCATCGGCTGGACTACTAATAAGAAATCCGAGTAACAAGAAGTGGAAATCTATTGCGCAATTGCTATCCAATTTGAGCCTCATTTAGTCTTCCTCTCTTATCTTCATTTCCACTATATGTGAAATACTTCCTGTGAAATGGGGTTGGATTTATATGAATATATTATTTACTTTGCCAAATCAGTTTTAACTATCGCTTTTTCATCCTACTATCTCTATTACTCACTCGTTCTAATCTCTCTTCCTACTATCGGGAATATTTACAGAGAACAAGTATTGGATTAGTCTAAGTGCGAATGTGGTAACACTAGAGAGGTGGACCAGTGTTTCACTCTGTCGAAAGTCGACAATAAAAGTAAAACAACAGACTGGAGCGATCTAATATTGAAGAAGCATTCGGAATGAACACGAATGACTGAGTAAATGATCCAAAAACATGTTTCGGACTGCAACGTTATTACTGAGTGTTTTACGCTATTTTAATCCTTTTTTTTTAAGATTCTTTATCGAGACGGGTGATTACAGATATATGCATGATCTTTATAGTAGATAGTTTTATATTTTAATGATATTATTTTGAAGAAGATGGTAATTTTGGAAGCTACATTTGGTGGGGATTTCCAATGATTATCTCCGGCTAATCTAACATGGAAGAAAGGAGTTACTGAATAAAGAGAAATGATCTTGAATGATATTTAAGAACAACAGACAGATTTAGTTTATATTTTTTAAAAATGTCTCCCATTTAATATAAAAAAAACAGTGAATGATAACTGGAAGGGCTACATGTTAGCAAACATGAAATTATAATTTTCCTTAATGAAAACTCTTTCTCTCAAAATGCGCGAAAAATATTTTATGAAAGTTCGAAATTTCAAGGGAAATCTATTGTTGTGCTTGAAACTAAAACGTTTAGTTTACTTACGTATAGATTCCCTCTTTCGGTATTTAAGTGCAAGTTATTATCTCCTCCTCCTCCTCCTCCTCCTCCTTCTCCTCTCTCTCTCTCTCTCTCTCTCTCTCTCTCTCTCTCTCTCTCTGCTCGTTAGTGTCGGTGTTCGGGGTGTGCTTTTGAATTCAGCCTCTCCTAATTCTTGATACGTGATTACATTTTAGAATATTGTCAATCTCTCTCTCTCTCTCTCTCTCTCTCTCTCTCTCTCTCTCTCTTTATGGTTGTGCTTGTTTACGCGTGGGGTGTGATTGTGAATTCATTCTCGACTTATTGTTACTGTCACTTTTTCTAATCTGTAATTATATTTGGCAGAATAGCAAATTACATCCAAAAAAAAATAATCTGTAATCGTAGAAATTTCAGCAAAAAAATTTTTACTAATACATCTTCTTTATTTCGGATGACAGAGCAAAAGCACAAAGTATAAATAATTCAAGTTTTTCTTGGTGGAACTTGGCAAGCTTAATAAGATGAAGGTCCACGTGTTGTACCCTTCTTCTCAACCTCACAATATTTCTTTCGTGAGGTAACCGAAGCCGACTTAGTGATCTTTGTCTCGCAACTTCCAGTGAAATTGTTACCGAACTTATGATTTATTTTCTTTTTCACCTGAAGTCCTTTCAACTCCGCTGCATTCTTCAGTGCGAAAGTTTTGAAGATAATCTATTTTAGCTGCCACCTACCTTTAGGTGATAAATCTGTAGTCATGTTAATTATTCTCAAGTAACAGGTTGAACATAGCTTAGAATACAATGTCTTTTACGAACTAAATACGGATACACATTCAATTAAATCCATACACAACACACACACACACACACTGACATAGAATATCATAGATGGCATAAACGACCAGAGAAAAAAAAAATACTTTCAAGAAAGGAAATAAGTTCTCAGGATTTTAGAACCCTAATTATTCTTTACATTGATTACCGAACTTGTAAAGTAAAACCTCGACTTTCTCTTTGGGTTTTGCTTCTTCCGCCCTAGGAACTTGTCGAAGAACTTGACAATGCTTGAACAATTTATTGGCAGTCCCTTCTGTGCGATTTTATTGTTTCATGCATCCTTAGTCTATCTTTCAAGCAACGAATAATTCCAGATACAGTAATAATAATAATAATAATAATAATAATAATAATAATAATAATAATAATAATAATAATAATAATAATAATAATAATAATAATAATAATATGTTTTGTTAAAGATGATGGCAGCATCAGTGGAATTGATTTTATATATGGTCTTTTCAATTCTTCTTATTATTCTCTTCCCATCAGGGCTGATATTTGCTAATAGCTGGCCGATGTTCATATCTTGGTTAAAGAAAGATTTTCTAAAAATACTAATTTATTGTTATGATAACAAAAGTGGTTAACAAATCTTAGTAATGGAATTCCAACGTTTCCAACCGTATCATCGGTTCATCTTCAAGGAAAGGTGAGCGTGAACTGATTGGAATGGGTTGTTGTTGTTGGAGTATTAAGCTGGCTTTATGCCAGCACGGGCTTTAGCTAATGTAGCAGCCCGTAGGTCATTTGAATTATTTTTAGGTGCATTGGTGATTTAAGGATATGAGGCGATCTTTTTATTTATGATTTCTATGGAATGTGCAGGTGGAATGGTATGGATTCAAAGGTGAAAGGAAAAGTGAATAGGCAAGGTTACAAACCCCTTTAAACCCTAAGGTACCCATTAGTAGAAGATAAAGATCGATAGTAGCGAGTCAGAGATAGCCAGTAATGAAATCGAAAAAATTTATAGTCGTAGAAAAACGGAGAGAAAAAAAGCGCAACTCTATGGAGTTCAAGTACCATATTTCACTTTACGAAAAAAAAAAGCAGAGAGCGTCGATCGTTTAGCATAGGGAACGACGAAGGAAAAACGAAATATTATCAGTTTTAGAAACAGGATAACAAAAATAAGCGACAGCTTAAGCGGCAGTTAGAGTGACAGTTGAAATATTCGGTCGTTAGACGTGAGGCGGCCGAAAAACGGAGGGGAAAGGAGGATTGTTTAGTAAAAGAAAAAGCAGTTAATGCTATAAACAGCACTTTTCATGTAGCGGCGATCTTTATGTTTGAGATCTGTATCTAAAATCTTCTAACAGGAGGTCATCTGGGAGACTGATCTCTAGGTCCAACAGAGCGTGGACGAGCTCAGAGAACAGCTGATGACCACTGCCACTGTCGTTATTAAAGATGGCTCTATTTAAAAAAGCCTCAAACTCCTCGTAGGTCAGCAGGAACTTTCTGATTTGATATTCTCCTACGAGGAAGTATTCGTTTCCGACGCTTGAAGTTCTATATTCTTGTTTGCAGGTCTGAGTTTCGCTGTTTTGCTTAGCTACAAACTCCTCAGTTTGTGTTCCTGCTTCTTTATACAAAACAGGAGCTACAGTCGGTGTCTCGGTCTGCATTTCTTCTTCAACTGCGTCTTCTGTCTGGGTTCCTGCTTCGGCACGAGCAGGAATCGACGTCTTCGGCGATGCAGAGGTTAGGGGGTAACCTGAGGGGTTGGGGATGAAAGTAGGGGGAGGAGGTAGAGGGGCGGGAGTTTGGCGATACGGAGAGGATGAGGGGGTGGGATGTAGTGCCAAGGGATTGAGGTGAGGTTGGGAGGAAGGTTGGGTGGTTTGTGGTACAGGAGGTAGGTTCGTTCTAGGATCGGACCTGGGGTTGCTGGGAGGTTTCCTGGCCGGTGATGGTTGCCGAGGTCTTGCAGGTAGAGGAGGGATGCCCTTCGCCTTCCAAATCCTCTGCAGTCTGACTGGGCATCCCTTAAACCAAGCATGATGTTGCTGGCTGCAGTTAGGGCATCGGGCAACTGTGTGGCCCTTTTCCTTGTACTTTTTCAAGCACACTTCTGTCTCGTGTTTTGCACTGCACACTCCACAGATGTGTTCTGATTTGCATTCGTTTTGTGATGTCCATACCTCTGACACTTGAAGCATCTCAGAGGCTCTGGTACGAAGGCTTCGGTCTCGTAAGTGCCAAGAATCCCAAGGCTGACCCTGGCTGGAATTTGGCCCTTGAAGGTCGCTTCTCTCTTAGAGTTTCCTGTCCTTCTTTTGCAGTACATCTCTGGCTTCCATGATGTTGGGAACCTCGAGGACTCTTTCGATAGTGATGTATTTGGGGACTTTGCAAATCATCCCCTTGCTTATTTTTGAAGCAGGATCAAGTAGGTGGCACAAGTTGTCTTTATTCAGTAGAGCCGCTTTTTGGTCCTTGGGAGTAATTATAAATTCTCCCCTTAAATTCGGTCTGGCTATGAGGTTGGCTTCTGGATATTTTTTCTCGAGGGCCCTGACTGCAGCATATGAAGTCTGGCCCTCGATAACAACAGCTTTGAACTTGGGAAGTGCCGGAAATTCTGCAAAACTCGCCGTATTCGGTGCCGATGTCGTAGGGAGCAGGTTATTATTGGTCGAAATCGGTGGTACAATCTTCTTCTGTTTCTTCTTCTTCTTCTTCCTTACTGTGGCGAAGCCTTGCTCGTCCTCCAAGGGCGGGTCCTCCCTGGGATTAACGGGCGAAAGGGGTCTCTTAGAGGCCATACTTGTCAAATTAAGGTTAAAAATGACGAGAGTTACGTAACGCGCCTGTGCACGAAATTACGTAACCTGATTGGAATGGGGTCGTTCGGCGGTATTTATTGTGTCCCAGGTGCTCTGTCTGATGGGCGCTGCGTTTTCATTGGCTGAACAGAGGATTAAGTCCTTGAGTCAAGCCGTCTTGCAGAGGTGGAAGCTCGCACTGCTCTTTGCGTGCGGACGCTGGAGACTGGGAGCGTAGTATTGGGCAGGGGCACCTGATTGGTCCATTCGATCGGCTCTATGGTGCCGGCGGGCGGCGCCCTACGTGCCACCGTCGGAAGGAGTGAAGTCTCTTGAGTGGTGTTGAGGCTGGGTCTCTCCTTCCCGATGTGTAGGGCCTCTAAGAGGCGGAGGCGACGGTGGTCTGCCGCCTTATCGATAATACCAATATTAGGAATAATGTCCTTCCGAGTTATCCTGGTATTGTGGATGTTTTTTGCATGGTTATGGATGGCGCCTTCCTGGGCGTGGCAGGATATCCTCTTGGAAAATCGCATCGTTGTCATACCAATGTAGGCGCCGGGGCACTCCCTGACAGGGCATTTGTATTGGTAGACAACGTTAGTTTTCTTGAGAGGGTCCTGCATCATGGGGGCTGGGTTGTTTTTCATAATCAAGCCACTAGTCTTCTTGCTTTTATAGTAAATAACCAATTTAACTTTTTTCTCAGGGTCAGTGGGGAAGACGTTCCTTTCGATGATGTTACGAAGGGCTCGCTCGTCCTCTTTGTATTTCTTGTGAAATACTCCCTTGTAAAAGAGAGTGACGTCTTCAAGGGCGGAGGGGAGAGGCTCCTGCTGGTACCACTTATCGATGTTTCTGCGAATGGCTTTTTCGATGTCCCGGTTGGAATACCCGTTGTTAATTAGAACTTGGGCAACACGTTCTAATTCAGTGTGCGTGTCCTTCCACGAAGAGCAGTGTGAGAGAGCTCTCTTGATGAAGGCGCTGATTGCAGTGCGTTTGTATCTCTCTGGACACTCGCTCTCGCCATTCAGGCACATGCCCAGGTTCGTGGGTTTCGTATACACTTGTGTTACGAAGCGTTCTTCTTGTTGCCCAACGAGGACGTCAAGGAAGGGGAGGCGACGGTCACGGCAATGCTCGATGGTGAAGTTGAGTCTGCTGTGGTCGTGGAAGGCTTGTCGCAGGCGCTCTATTTCTTCCACCGTGTTGGCACTGATGAAGGTGTCGTCAATATATCGGACGTAAATAGACGGCTTCTCGATGGTGGCGAATACCCTACGCTCCACAGCACCCATATAGAAGTTCGCGAAAAGTACTCCAAGGGGAGAACCCATCGCTACACCGTCTTTTTGTGTGTACATATGGCCTCTGTGGGTGGAAAAAGGGGCCTTTTTTGTACATATTTCAAGGAGTTTTTGGAGGGCATGCTCAGGGATGTTTAATGGGGGCGCGGAGTCGTCTCTGTATACACGATCCAGAATTATCTGGATTGTTTCATCCACGGGGACGTTCGTGAAGAGGGACTCCATGTCCATCGATGCAATAACTCCTCCGGGAGGTTTCGTTTTCAGGGCTTCTATAAACTCGGCAGAGGACTTCAAACTGTGGTCATCTGGAACGTAAGGAGTCAAAATAGCATTCAATTTATTCGCAAGCTGGTATGTAGGAGCGGGAATTTGGCTAATAATGGGGCGTAACGGGTTCCCTGGTTTATGGGTTTTAACATTCCCGTATATATAGCCAAGGTCGTAGTCCCCAACGATCGGCAGCAAGTGAAGGGCATTGGAAGCTGCATTGACAGAGTCAATAATCCTATTGGCCTCACGTTTAATGTCATCTACCAGGTTCTTAGTAATTCTCTGGAATTTGCTGCTGTCTGCCAGCATCTCATCCAACTTGTGGTGGTATTCTTCAGTGCGGATAAGTACAAATGCAGCCTGGATGAGAAGGATGCCGAAAAGAGAATGAGGACGATAACGAAGAAGCTGGTCGCCCTCAACGGAGGAAAACTACGGCTCCCGCAGAAGAGACCATATCTAAAATCAATTCCACTGATGCTGCCATCATCTTTAACAAAACATGTTTGAGAGAGGGTCTCCTACCTTCAAATAATAATAATAATAATAATGTGGCACCGTGGCAGAGTGGGTTAGGTCGTCAATCGACAGGTTAAGCAACATTGGGGCTGGTCAGTTGTTGCATGGGTGACCGCTCTACTCGGCGTTGATTCCTTGGGAAAGGATCATTACCATTATTTCCTCAGTCTACTCAGCTGTAAATGAGTACCTATCCCTGATGGGGTAGGGTCCAGCTATGGGTTAAATAGCAAAACTCAGCAATGATGGAAAGAAATGAAGGAATAAACGATAACGACGTAACTGGAACCTCTGGCAACAGAGGAGCTTCGTCCGGCAGCCAGGTATTCAACCCAATTGAAGGGGAAGACTGTCAGGTACTTGGAGGTCGTCATCCAGTAACTGACCACCACAACGACAGTAACCATCAGCCTGAGATTCGAGCTACAGAAGCGAACCAAAGGAAGAAATGGACAAGAGAAGAAAATAAGGAAATATGGAGAGGCTACATCAGAAACAACCTGACGGAGAGAGGATATAGAAGAAGGTTGGTCAACATCTGGAATGAGAGGAATAACACCCCTCAAACAGAACAGAGGCTGGCAGACCAAGTAAGAAACATAAAGAAAAAGAACTGGCTCTCCCCAACAAAAAGAGAAGAACTGGAAAGGGAAATGTCATACGACAACGAATTACACGAAGACGAACTGAGAGACAATGCCACAGAAGACGACAGGGATGATGAGGTATCAAACAACGACACACGAAGAAACACC
This sequence comes from Macrobrachium nipponense, assembly GCF_015104395.2. Lineage (NCBI taxonomy): Eukaryota > Metazoa > Arthropoda > Malacostraca > Decapoda > Palaemonidae > Macrobrachium > Macrobrachium nipponense. The sequence goes on along the minus strand of NC_087201.1, from coordinate 151,482,582 downwards.
GACGAAGTAACAGAGAGGCAGTACGGAATGGGTAAAGAAAACAGCATTAGGCAATGGATGGAAACCAACGATACATGAAGGAAAGAATAAAGAATCCCCTCCATGAAAGCCTACAAACGCCCAAGAAATTAAGGTAGCAAAACAAGTGAGGTTCAAATTAAATTAAATGGGCAATGAATAACACACCACCAGTATCACAGAAACAAAATAACTTTGCATATGCAGTAGCAGAACTGATGGGGATACGAACACCAACACCACCAGCACAACCAACCCAACAGAAACCAAAACAGCAACCTCCTTGGAAAAGGCGCCTGGAAAAGCAAATCATGGTGATGAGATCTAACTCGAGTAAACTGAAAGAGATGGCAGAAAAAAGCTAAGAAGCAAGAAAACAAGGGAGGAACCGTCAAGGGGCGAGAAAATACAAAGTACAAGAGAGCGGACTAAACAAAACAATAGAAGATGTAAAACAGAATATGTAAAACAGAGGCTTAAGGCCAAAGCACACAAGATCCAACGGTACATGAACAGGAATAAGGGATACCAACAGAACAAACTATTCGGAACTAACCAGAAAAGACTATAGAGCCAACTAAGAAGAAAAGACAACCACCAAGAAATTCCAGAAGCCGAACCAAGTAAGAGACTCTGGGAAAACATATGGAGCAATCCGGTATCACACAGCAAGCATGCAACATAGCTCCAGGAAGTCAAGGAAGAAGAAACAGGGAGAATAAAACAAAGATTCACAGAGATCACGACAGACACAGATAGACACCAACTAAAGAAAATGCCAAACTGGAAAGCCCCAGGTCCCGATGAAGTCCATGGATACTGGCTCAAAAACTTCAAGGCCTTACACCCACGAATAGCAGAACAACTCCAGCATTGTATCTCAAATCACCATGCACCAAAATGGATGACCACAGGAAGGACATCCTTAGTATAAAAAGACAAGAGAAAGGGAAATATAGCCAGTAACTACAGGCCTATCACCTGCCTACCAATAATGTGGAAGTTACTAACAGGTATCATCAGTGAAAGGCTATACAACTACCTAGAGGAGACAAACACCATCCCCCACCAACATCAAGGCTGCAGAAGGAAGTGTAGGGGCACAAAAGACCAGCTCCTGATAGACAAAATGGTAATGAAGAACAGTAGGAGAAGGAAAACCAACCTAAGCATGGCATGGATAGACTATAAGAAAGCCTTTGACATGATACCACACACATGGCTAATAGAATGCCTGAAAATATATGGGGCAGAGGAAAACACCATCAGCTTCCTCAAAAATACAATGCACAGCTGGAATACAATACTTACAAGCTCTGGAATAAGACTAGCTAAGGTTAATATCAGGAGAGGGATCTTCCAGGGAGACTCACTGTCCCCACTACTCTTCGTAGTAGCCATGATTCCCATGACAAAAGTACTACAAAAGATGGATGCCGGGTACCAACTCAAGAAAAGAGGCAACAGAATTAACCATCTGATGTTCATGGACGACATCAAGCTGTATGGTAAGAGCATCAAGTAAATAGATACCCTAATCCAGACTGTAAGGATTGTATCTGGGGACATCAGGATGGAGTTTGGAATAGAAAAATGCGCCTTAGTCAACATACAAAAGGGCAAGGTAACAAGAAATGAAGGGATAAAGCTACCAGATGGGAGCAACCTCAAACACATAGATGAGACTGGATACAAATACCTGGGAATAATGGAAGGAGGGGATATAAAACACCAAGAGATGAAGGACACGATCAGGGAAGAATATATGCAGAGACTCAAGGCGATACTCAAGTCAAAACTCAACGCCAGAAATATGATGAAAGCCATAAACACATGGGCAGTGCCAGTAATCAGATACAGTGCAGGAATAGTGGAATGGACGAAGGCAGAACTCCGCAGCATAGATCAGAAAACCAGGAAACATATGACAATACACAAAGCACTACACCCAAGAGCAAATACGGACAGACTATACATAACACGAAAGGAAGGAGGGAGAGGACTACTAAGCATAGAGGACTGCATCAACATCGAGAACAGAGCACTGGGGCAATATCTGAAAACCAGTGAAGATGAGTGGCTAAAGAGTGCATGGGAAGAAGGACTAATAAAAGTAGACGAAGACCCAGAAATATACAGAGACAGGACAATGACAAACAGAACTGTGGACTGGCACAACAAACCAATGCACGGACAATACATGAGACAGACTAAAGAACTAGCCAGCGATGACACGTGGCAATGGCTACAAAGGGGAGAGCTAAAGAAGGAAACTGAAGGAATGATAACAGCGGCACACGATCAGGCCCTAAGAACCAGATATGTTCAAAGAACGATAGACGGAAATAACATCTCTCCCATATGTCGGAAGTGCAATACGAAAAATAAAACCATAAACCACATAGCAAGCGAATGTCCGGCACTTGCACAGAACCAGTACAAAAAGAGGCATGATTCAGTGACAAAAGCCCTCCACTGGAGCTTGTGCAAGAAACATCAGCTACCTTGCAGTAATAAGTGGTACGAACACCAACCTGAAGGAGTGATAGAAAACGATCAGGCAAAGATCCTCTGGGACTATGGTATCACAACAGATAGGGTGATACGTGCAAATACACCAGACGTGACGTTGATTGACAAAATCAAGATGAAAGTATCACTCATTGATGTCGCAATACCATGGGACACCAGAGTTGAAGAGAAAGAGAGAGAAAAAATGAATAAGTATCAAGATCTGAAAATAGAAATAAGAAGGATATGGGATATGCCAGTGGAAATCGTACCCATATTCATAGGAGCACTAGGCACTATCCCAAGATCCCAGAAAAGGAATCTAGAAAAACTAGAGGCTGAAGTAGTTCCAGGACTCATGCAGAAGAGTGTGATCCTAGAAACGGCGCACATAGTAAGAAAAGTGATGGACTGCTAAGGAGGCAGGATGCAACCCGAAACCCCACCGGAGGACTGTGATAGAGCAAAAAAAAAAAATAAAATAAAATAAATAGATAATAATAATAATAATAATAATAATAATAATAATAATAATAATAATAATAATAAATGCCAATTTTTACTAAAAAATCACACAGTCTTAGGATCCCCAAATGTTTGCCTTTTAATACTTCCAGTTGAAGGTAACGGCTTTAAACATTCTTAAAAAGTGAATTGAGATAAGAGCTGGCTCTAAGAACCAATTTTAGATTAATAGATTATAATTTCCTTAGTGAACGAACCATATCACTTTTATATATGAAACACACACACACTATATATATATATATATATATATATATATATATTATATATATATATATATATATATATATATATATATATATATATATATATATATATATATATATATGTATGTATGTATGTATGATGATATGTATATATATATATATATTATATATATATATATATATATATATATATAAAGATAAATGCCACGAAGGGAAAATAAACGAAGGAGTCTGCAAGATCTTTCGACTTTAAAAGCCCTATACTGAGCAGATACTGCTCAGTAAGGGCTTTTAAAGTCGAAAGATCTTGCAGACTCCTTCGTTTATTTTTCCTTCGTGGCATTTATCTTTATTTATGGATTTATCACGTTCCTAACTTTCGTGATTCAGTTATATATATATATATATATATATATATATATATATATATATATATATATATATATATATATATATATATATATATATATATATATATATATATATATATATATATATATATATAGTCACCTCTGCGATGGTACATCTCAGGTCTTAGGGGAGAATTTTTAACGTAACTTAGCTTAGTATCTTACCAACGAACCATTATTACTTAAATGGTGACAAAGAAAACACTGCTCATATAATTATCTATAAAATAATACCAATAACTCAACAATTACGTAAACGAGATATCAAAACTCCAACACGAACATTCATTAAATGTTCCACAATATAGTTACGAATTATGGTACTGAATAGCAAGTAAGAACAAAATAACAATCACAACTGTCACTGTTAGTAGTTGGAAGTATACTCCTACGTCATCCCGATAGTTAAGGTCCGAAGAAAAGGTTTGAAATTCAAAAGCATATATATATATATATATATATATATATAGTATATAGATATATATATAGATATATATATATTTATATATGTAATATATCATATATATATATATATATATATATATATATATATATATATATATATATATATATATATATATATATATATATGTATATATATATATATATATATATAGATAGATATATATATAAGTATATCTATATATATATAGATATATATATATATATACATATTATAGATATATATATATATATATATATATATATATATATGATATATTTATATAATATATACATATATATATATTATATATATATATATATATATATATAGATATATATATATATATATATATATATATATATATATATATATATACATATATATATATATATATATATATATATATATATATATATATATATATATATATATATATATATATATATATATATATACATATATATAGATATATAATATATATATATATCATATATATATATATATATATATATATGTATATATATATATATATCTTATCTATATATATATATATATATATATATATATATCTCTATATATATCTATATTATATATATCTATATCTATCTAATATATATATATATATATCTATTTATATAATATATAATATATATAATATATATATATATCCTATATATATATATATATATATCTATACATTATATATATATATATATATATATATCTATATATATATATCTATCTATATATATATATATATATATATATATATATACGTATATCTATATATATAATATATCATATATATCATATATATATATATATATAATGTATATATATATATATATATATCTATATATATATATATATACATATACTATAGTATCATATACATATACATATAGATCTCTATACATATACATATACACATCTACATATACATATACATCTACATATACATATATATAATACTATACATAGTATCTATATATATATATATATATATATATATATATATATATATATATATATACATGTATGTATGAGATTGTTGGCATCTCCGATCGTGAAGTCGTAGATTGAAGGCCGACAAGGTATATGACCAACGAAGTAGTTTGTTGTTTCGGAGGGGAGAACGTTCGAGAAGATGAGTGGTCGATTGTCGGTATATACTACTACTCTGTGGTGTCCTTCCAAGTAGGGTTGAAAGTGTAGTAGCGAAGCGACGATGGCATGAAGTGCCTTCTCGACAGTGGCCCACCTGGTTTAGGCTCCTTTGAAGATGCGAGAGTGGCAGGCGATGGGAATGAGATGATGAAGTGGTGGTGGCGTTTCTGTGGTACTGTCCGAGTAAGACTGTAGCAAAACAGCCACATAACCTGTATTGCTGGCGTCAATCTGCATGAAAAATTCTTTAGTAAAATCAGGAGCTCTTAAGAGGGGTTTAGAAACCAAGATGCTCTTCAGTTGTTTAAAAATGTGACAGTGTTCTCAGTCAAATTTTACCTTAGGGGAAGTAAGAGCATAGAGGGAAGCAGTAATAACAGCAAAGTTTTTAACGAATTTAGCATAGTAAGAAACCATTCCTAAAAAAGACTTAAGTTGCTGTCTGGTGGCAGGAATAGGAATGTTCTTGATATTGTCTATATTAGCCTCTTTAGGTAAAATTTCTCCACTACCTATGTAATGGCCTAGATAAACTATTTATCTTGATCAAAAGAACTTTTAGCAAGGTTGATTGTCAGCCCATCTTTTTGCAGGCGTCGAAAGAGTTCTTCCAAGGTGCGAAGATGTTCCTCCTAGGTCTTGCTGGCAATCACAAGGTCGTCGAGATATACAAAGACATCTTTAAGACCTCTAGTTATCTCTATCATTATGCACTGGAACGTTGCAGGCGCATTACAGAGTCCAAAGGGCATTACTAAGTAAGAAAAGAGACCAAAAGTCGTTATGAATGAAGAGATTTTCTTAGCTTTCGCAGTTAGTGGTACCTGATAATATCCTTTTAGTAAATCGATTTGGGTTAAGAATTTGGCTTTACAAATATTATCTAGAATGTCATTAACCCTAGGAAGTGAATAGGATTCTATAATCAGTGCAAAGTCTGAATTGCCCATTAGATTTGGGGACCAATATACATGGGGAAGCCCAAGTAGATGTACTGGGTTCTACTAAATTATTGTCTAATAAATACTGAACTTCCCTTTTCAGTGTTTCTAGTTTAACTCCTGTGGCTCTATAGAAAGGTTCACGGATTGGAGTGGTATTTGGTTCAAGCAATATGTCATGGTGGACAGTAGAGCTACATTTATGAATATCAGTACTAATGTCTGGAAACTTTAGTAAAGTCTTATCAATGCCTGTTTTTGAGGTACATTTAGGTGGGAAAGATAAGGATCTAAAGATTTTAAAATATCACTATTAGAAAAATCCTCAAATGATAAAATCAGATTGGTTTCATCACCATCATTAGATTCATCATCTAATGTCAGGTTAGGTACCTTTAGTTTTTTTTTACTTACCATCAGTGCTTACTTCTGACCTCTGATATTTTGGACTCGGACAATTTTCTATGGAGTGTCCATATTTCTCACAATAAGCACAACTAACCTGTTGAGATCTAGGTGATGAGATAGTCTTTGAAGGATCTTTACTATTCTTGTGAATTAGATAATAGTCGTCAGCTAGGCTAGCTGCTTTTAGTACGTCAGTTTCACCTTTAAAATGTACATAAGTGGCAATATTAGAGGGAACTTTATGCAAAAATTCCTCCAACAAAATCAGATATTTAAGAGAGTCTAAATCAGTAACACCAGCTCTCTCCAACCATTTGTTAAACTGTCTTACCTTTATGTTATAGAATTCTGCAAACGTCTGAGATTGAGTCTTAAAAGAATTTCTAAAAAGTTTGCCTGTAGCCTTCCACAATAATGGCATATGCATCTAAAACAGTCTTTTTTAAGAACTTCATAATCTTTAACCACAATTAATTGCGATGCAACATATGCGGCCTTACCTTTCAAATGGTTGCGCACGAGCATTGTCCAGACATTAGGTGGCCAATTTAATGACTTTGCTATGTCTTCAAATGTTTGAAAGAAAACTTCTGGATCCTTATAGTTGAATTCGGGAACTAATCTGCTGGCTTTAGTCACATCGAATCCCGTGGGAAGTTTTCCTTCATCCTCTTTAGCCTTAAGACTGATAAAAGCAGACTTCTCCCGTTTATCAAGTTCCAACTCATTAAGCTTTACCTGTTTCTCAAGTTCCAACTCATTAAGCCTTTTCTTGATGTTCAAATTCTTCTTGTTTTCCTTTTTGTTCCACGAGACTTCTTTCTTATTCTCTCTTTTCCTCCACTTCAAAAACTTTCAACTGAAGTTTCAGTTTTTCCACTTCAGGATCGACATTAGCAATGGCACCTGTAACGGTTCTTAGTTCTTCCACATCTTCGTTTTCCTCTGTTATGACGTTTTTATTCAGCAAGAACTGAAGGATATCATTAATGATACGTGCTTTGGCATAAGTTATATCTATAGGGATTTGGCATTTACTCGCAACCGTGAGAAGTTCCTGCATTTTAGCTAAACGCAAGGTTAACAATTCATCTCTAGGATTAGCCAAGAATTTCTCCAGATCGAAAGGCATAATTGTTGTTAAGGTAAGAAGGTTTATTATTTGAATCTAAACTTATCCTTAACGTGCTGATTAAGTTACGGTATTACCGCTTACAAACATTATTACACTAAATACAAAATTACCGAATTTGTTGCATAAACCAATTAATTGACTAGGTCGTTAATTATCAGATACTTCAATTGTCGAGTACAAGTTTACGTCCATTTTAACACAAAACGAAGTGTAGACGAGACTGATAACTGCAACACGAGCGTTCAAAATGAACTGATGGGCCAGGATGGCTTAAGTTTGTCTAATGATCATTAAGTGATTAGACCGATAACGAAAGCGCGACACCCATAACAAAGGATTTGACGGGCGAGGATGGCTTTTACGTCGATGTCCAATTATAAAAGGAGGTTGGATGGATAACGAAGGCACGATTCCAAGAATTAACAGAAGGGATTTCGAAAAATCCGAAGGGTCAAGTAGGCTAATGAAAGACGCCCGACGTAACACAAAACTAGCGTATTTCATACTATTTGTAGTGAGAGTAACCCTTAATTGCAGGTCGTAATACGGGGAGGGCAAAAAGAAAGCACAAAGAAGGCTGTAGTACCCAGCGGACTAACGATTGTTGACAGCTATTCCTCCATATTACCGATGCCTGAGTGAGCGAGTGAGGAGTATACTTCCACTATAACAACAAAACGTTAACAATGAACGATTGAGGATTAAGAGCAGTGTCACAAAATCTTATGGTTTGTATTTCACTGGTTCTGTCTGCGTTCGTAAACCATTAAACCATTCAATTCAGTTTTCACGATTCACAATCCCTGACAGGCCCCCATTTTGTCACCTCTGAGATGGAATATCTCAGGTCTTAAGAGAATTTTTAACGTACCTTAGCTTAGTATCCTACCAACGAACCATTATTACTTAAATGGTGACAAAAAAAACACTGCTCACGTAATTATCTTTGATATAATACCAATAAACCAACAATTACGTAAACGAGATATCAAAACACCAACACGAACATTAATTAAATGTTCCACAATATAGTTACGACTTACGGTACTGAATAGCAAGTAAGAACAAAATAACAATTACAACTGTCACTGTTAGTAGTTGGAAGTACACTCCTACTTCATCCCGATAGTTAAGGTCCGAAGAAAGGTTTGTGGAAGTAGGTTGCGCGGTCAAGAGATGGCGCTGAAGCAAAAGAGAGTGAAATACTCAAATAAGGAAAAGGTACACATTGTTGAAAATAAAATATATACAAAATATATATGGTACATTTGGTAGCAATGGCCGTACAGCTAGGCACTCTCTCTCTCTCTCTCTCTCTCTCTTTCTCTCTTACCTAAGGCAATTAAATTAGACTCGTGAACTACAAAAATACATTTATTTAATAGCAAAGCATTAACTTAGAATTCAGGTTCTTAACAAAATGATTAAATGAAAGGTTGAACTCAGATAGCCCACTCCATCCCTCTTCTACAATAACCAACATTAGTTTAGTCATAAAACTAGAAAAGTCATAGCACAGTTCTAATAACACCACGGAAATCAGTTAAGTTCCAATTTCTAAATATCAGATCAGTTCCCCTTTGTTCCAGATCTGCCTATAAGAAGACAGGAGAACACATCCATAAGTAAAGATCATAAAGCAAAATAAAAAGGTAGAATAAAATAGAACATCTTTGAAGCAAATATTCAAAATATAGTCAAGCCACACTTTTCGCTAAAAAATAAGTATGCTTACCCATTCAACACAAATTACACACATTTAACCAAAAATACTATCGAAGGAGCTATTTTGGCCCTTTACCGACTCTGTAGTGTTCTCCCATTTTGGCTAATTTACTCTCTTATTGCGTAGGGAAATAGCTCGCACACGAACGCAAGCACAAATTAACACACAAGACACTCCCAAATAGGTGTCGTCATTAATTTCATCACAAGATCATGACGTCATTATACAGAACATTGCTCATGCCCTAGAAACAGCCCTAAACCGGATTCAGAAAACATTTCCGAAGCTGAGCTGTCTTGTCACTTAGGACCACCGTTTCCATGGAGAGTCAAATTCATGACCTCAACATTCTAAAAATGTCACTGCCCATTGCGTCCTCTTAATAAAAAAAAAAAGATAATTAATGGATACAGTTTTCAAGGGTACATAATACTTCTCGGCCACCAAAAGAAGCTAGCACCTGCCTAACCAGAGCTCATACAAAACAGCTTATATATATAAAAAAACACATTGGCCGACTCAATAAACATCATAATAACTGCACATCTTTGGCAGTACAATGTCATTATTACTAAAAATAAATTTGAATAGCCTGTATCTGGGCTATAATAACAGTTGACTGTAGTGTAGCGACATTTTCTCATCTTGAATTTTCGATGCTCCCGTGTGTGTGTATGTATGGTCTGCAACTGCACAGACTCGTGAAACACACTGTATAAAGGCAAAATGATCTTCGTGTACTGAGCCTGGGAATAGGTGTAGTGTCCTAATTTCAGGACTACTTAACAATGTAACAGTCATAAATTCGTAATTTGATTATAAATTATGATATAGTATATAAATATATATATATATATATATATATATATATATATTATATATTATATATATATATATATATATTAATATATATGTATATATATATAATACATATATATATTATTATATTATATATATATATTATATATATAATATATATATATCTATATATATATATATATATATATATATATATATAATATATATAATATACTATTATATCATAATTTATAATCAAATTACGAATTTATGACTGTTACATTGTTAAGTAGTCTTGAAATTAGAACACTACACCTATGACTAGACTCAGTATACGAAGATCGTATATTCCACTCGTCCAGCTAGAAAATCTTTTCTACCATTCAAATCTACTGTAGTAGATTCACATTAACCGAGCATCTGATGTCTAGGCCACTCCCTTACGACGCTCCTGATTGGCTGTTGATAAGGCAATCACAGGGCTGGAAACTCTCAGTCTCACTCGAGAGAGTTCTCATAGGAAGGATGTAGCCTATGTTCCGTCTCTCCTAAGGGATATCTTTGAAAGACGTATCCTCCAGGAGAGAGGATCATATATCCTGCCTATGCAAATTCTCTCGAGAGACTGAGGGTTTCCAGCCGTGTGATTGCCTTATCAACAGCCAATCATGAGCGTCGTAAGGGAATGTACTAGAAATCAGATGCACGGTTGATGTGAATCTACTATAGAGTTACTGGGCCATTAAGCACCTTCCCCCGTGAAAGCCCTATCTCACTCCACTATGCAAGTATTAAATCCCCACTTTTGCGCGTGACTTGTGAATGCTGTAAACTGACTATTAAATGAGAGATTTGACTTGATTTGTTTCACTTTCCTCTGGTTCTCTCTAAAATTTCATGAAATATTTGAAGACTGCCTTTTGCAATCTAGTGTCAGGGAAGGACTGAATGCAAACAATAGGCTTCAGAGCTCATTAACAATGTGATTTGTGCGGAGGATAATTGCATGTGGTTTGTCAAGTCTGTGTTTTCGACAACCGAACGATGTTACTTTACGCATTTATATTTGTAAGACGTATTCATTATCAGTTTTGCTCTTTTACCTTTTCACTATATTTATCAAACCTTACGTATTCCACTTACCTTTCATCGTTCAAATGGTCTGGAGCTAATTTTTATTAAATTTTGAAGACTTTTTACCGTTCCAAATAAAACAATAAGTACTCTGACCTCAGCATAACTTATTTAATTTCTATTGACAATTTTTAGCAAACTCATATACATTAAAGGATACATTTTCATAATGCATTCAATAACACATTAAGTTCTTTCCATTGTCTCAGACTAAAGAAAAATTGATTGAAGCTTTCTCTTTAAAATTTTAAAGAGAAACCGTCACGGGTACCGAAGATGAAAGCTGAATTTACACGTGGTATCACTTTTTTCAATATAGATTACTTAACTCTCTCTTTTGATAACATCTAATATGCTTATTTTTAAGTGAAGATCCAATACTGTATTTTGATCAAAACTAAACAAGCGTAACTTCATTATCTTTAATTGTATTTACTTTTAATTTTCTGACCCTTGTAGCATAGATTTTTTCCTTATGCTTATGCCAGGCAAATTAATTGCTGCATTTGGACTTCCCCGACAATAAACACCGTCATTGCTATTCTTTTATTACTGTTATGTGAAACTGGGAAAAAAAGTAAACCACTCTTATCAAGATAACGCAGTGAATATTATAATTAAGTGATCGACAAAAATGCTAAAACACTGCTTACTGAACCCTAAGCAAAATGGAGTCAAGCCATATCAAGGCTATAGAGATACATGGATGGCTGAATAAAGAAATTTGCATCTGAAATAGAAAATAATGTTTATATGTTTTCCCTCTCCCATGGAGTTCCTCCAGTCTTATAGAACTGTAATGAGTAATGTCATGGATCAGACGAAGGCGTTAAACAAAACAGAGCAAGAATAAAATTAGATCCTGTATTAAGGTCTCAGAATGATATCCAAGAGAAAACAATTGACTTACATAAAATACTTGGGTTTAGTAACGGAGCAAATATGTGAGTTGCGACTTTTATAATTACAAGTATACCTGGTGAAAAGTGACCACTTCATTACTATATATATATATATATATATATATATATATATATATATATATATATATATATATATATATATATATGTATATATCTATATATATATATATATATATATATATATATATATATATATATATATATATATATAGACTAGTGGTCACTTTTATATATATACGCATTATATTTTTTTCTTTAAAGTTTGTGTATTCACTAAGTTGATACCTGAGACATACTCATATTAATTATTTCCGGTTTTCTAGTACTTTTTGTTTATAGGAGTAATGCGACTGCGGTGATGTTATATGAAAAGTCATCTTTTGCCAAGGCTCTCTCACAGCAAGAGCGATGACCTCAGCTTTGCATACATGAAGGCGTCTTATGTAAATGTTATATAGGACCCCTCATTTTTTTTTTTTTACCGCTGGTCAGTCTTTCAGATAGGAATATATCTTTGCATATATCTGTTGTTGCGCTCCGTTGTTTTTCCTTACCAAAAATAAGTATTTTTCTTGATTTTTCTGCTTTAGCAAAACATCATTCTACTTAATGTTTTTTCAAGCACTTTCTCCCTTGGCATATTTTGGCAGTGATATGATAAGCTCCTTTATTAGCTTTGCCTTTTATTTGATTTGACCACGAAACAGAAAACTGTAGGTGAAATATATAGCTTATTGCATCTTCTATAACTAGAAAGGAAACCGACAGGAAATAATAAGGTAGTCAACTTGAGTACAGCGGAATATAACCACTGGCCTGGTATGCAGCTTGTCAGAGGTTCCAATCCCACACGTGGAGAGAATTGTAAACATATATCATCAGGGTATAATGGTTATAATGTATCATTTACCACAGGGCTATTGGGGAAAAATTAAAATACTTTATACTCAATTTTGTGTGACGGGGAATGTACGAAACCATACTTAGTACTGCAAAGTAACCCGCTATGATTACTTTTTCGACTGTTGTTGAATAAATGAAGCGTTGTTTTAATATATCACCAGTCGATAATTCATATCTCCTAGAAGTAGGTCACTGATTACACAAATCAGGCACAGTTGATGCTACCGGTAAATCTACTATGAGAAAGAGAATAGCAGAAGCATATGGTGCATGCTTAACTATATATTTTTTGAGAGACAGTAGTTGTGTGTGCATAAGTGGAGAGAGAGAGAGAGAGAGAGAGAGAGAGAGAGAGAGAGAGAGAGAGAGTCTTACCACTTCAGAAGAAAGATTATTCCGGACACTCTTCCTGAGCGGTACTACCCTGTTGAGATGGGGTCTTCCATAAGCAGCATGAGGCTCATAGCTTTCCGAACGGGAGATTGTTGCCAAGCAACCAAACGCCATTTGCGTGTCAGATCCTTTCACGTCACGTTATTCCCTTTCGATTGAGGAAGTATCTAAGCAAATATAAAGAAATCCAGAGGTGGTGCAAGAACATTCGAACTAGTTATACACAACAGAAAAGACGAAGCCTTTATGAAATTCATGCGGTTCCTAAGTGGCAGGCTGGATTATTGATGGAAATGAACATTTACTAATTATATCATATTCTTAAACTAGTTCAGATTTTCAGATATCTATTGTAAATTAAAAATACCTATTGTAATTATACTGCTTGATAAGTTGTTCTTCTACATAAGAAGTAAAGTAGTCTTGTTTATGGTTAGTCGCGGTGCATTACTGAGCGTATTTAATACTCAAATACAAGAATTTCATGCATACTTATTTAACGATTTGGTCAATAATCTACAAATCTCCCGTGTACAAAAGACTGAATAAATCCCATAAAGTACGAAAATTTTATTTATGAAGCCTTTCTGAGGGCCACCTCCCTTGCTCCTTAGAATGCAATATTTCCTCATTGGCTGTATGATTCTTTTCATAAGAGAATCATAAGAAAAACGTTTTAAGTAGCTATATCTGAATCACTTATGGTAGATACTTGGGTAAGCCCTATGTCTACGCGACGTTTGTTTGGCGGCCTGTGATTGGCTGGTACCAGGAGGTAGGCATCCCTCTGTGTCTCATATTTTCGTCTGCAGTTTAGAAAACTATTGTCTGTCAATTTGTTTTTATTTCCTCATTTATCTAACGTTTTGCACAAGATAGGAAGATGAATTATATATTATATATATATATATATATAATATATATATATATATATGATATATATATATATATATAATATAATATAGAAGTAAATACTGTCCATTAGATTGTATTAAATATTGTGACAATTTTAGTGCTCGCCGACACCTCTCAAGTGATGTAAATCGATAGCGCTACGATCACTAGCCATGCTTATTTGATTGTTTTCCGCATATAAAGAATTCTTATGCTGAATTTAGCCATAGTTGAAAAATAATCTTAATTTTTTCATATATTTCTCAAGAAGTTTTAATTGTCTGCTTAATTTTGATAACGAAAAATAAATCGTTCGATGCATGAGATTGAAAAGGCGAGAGAGAGAGAGAGAGAGAGAGAGAGAGAGAGAGGTGAGTGGCGAAAGCAAAACCTCATCAGATCTGAATCCTAAGTGGTGTCCCCTGTGCCAGGTAAGCAAGTGTAAGCAGTTGTACTAAAAGTCTTCTCAGAAGCCGGATAATAAGACATTCTTAATTTTCTCTTCTCTTATCACACACATCTAAAATCTGAAAGCAACCAGCATATTCAGGATGGATATAAAACAAAAATTTTACAACATCTAGATCGCAAGAATGATGCAAAATCTTCACTTTTAATATTTGTAATTGCTTTGTGTTTATTTTATTGATTTCAGGTAATCATGATTTAGTTGTCCAATTAATACCGAATCGTTTGGTAGGACCGAAACTTTCATGAGACAAATGAAGAAATAAAATATATATATATATATATATATATATATATATATATATATATATATATATATATATATATATATATTGCTAGTTTTCTAAGCTGCAGACGAAAAATATGACACAGAGACCGCCTACCACCCGGTACTAGCCAATCAGAGGCCGCCAAACAAACGTCTCGTAGGCATAGAGCTCACCCAAGAATCTACCTTAAGCGAATCAGCTATAGTATAAAAGGCACTCATTTAAGAGTATTTTATTTTTGTAACTTTGTGTGCATTTGATTTTAATAAAAGAACCCCGAGATTTAAAATTGTTATTGTATTTTGTTTTTACTTAATTAACGTTCGTAGGTACGGATGGGAAATGAAGGAATACCTCCTCTGTTCACAGATTTGATTAACGGTCAAAGGGAGAAATGTCCTCCATTTTAGAGCTATCATACTTCATTATGGCATCATCATTATCATCATCATCATCATCATCAGCCTAGTCATGGCCTCCAACGCCGAGTGATGCAAAGGGCCTGAAAAACAACTAGTGATTAGCATTAACCTTTTAAAATAAGAATTCGTAAAACGCATTGTCTATACTTTTAAACTATCACTCTTGTTTACGATTGCAGAGATGATAGGATACGTCCCTTTCCGTAAACAAGAGCATAAAACGAGCGAAAAGTTTTCCTTGAGTGAAAAATCGTTCAACTCCCATTGATATCTTGCAAAAGTTTATGGTCGTTAGACGTTTAAATCTGAGCTGAATAAGTTGTCAAAGTTTAATCGAAATCTGTTCCACTCGAGATATTTGATTAATTAAATTATAGGCAGGTCATAACCAACAGAATAATTCGGTCGGTTTAATCCTTTAAGTTTATGAACGTCAGGATGTCAAGCGTTTTGATTTACGTTGAATATTTCTTCTTAAAATAATATTGCGGGGAAACTTCCTGGGTTGTTGGAGCGATTCCAATGAGATTACTACTAAGAGACGAAAGTTGTTCGTCCTAGTTTTTGAACCGGAATGAATTGTATATAAGACACTAGATGTTGAAAAAAAATATCTATTTGTTCCTGAAGAAATTCGCCAGATTTCGTTAAGTCTTCAGCATAATGACATGTTTTCAATTGAAATCTCTGCAGTACCTGCGAAGGTAAGTGATAATATTTCTGAAATGTTTATCAAACTAAGCCTTCCTCAGAGGAAAGTTACTGTTGAAAGCAAATAGGAGAAAAATGGAAGAAACTGTTGACATCATTTTTATACATTATAAAGATATAGTAAATATGGATTACAAGATGATTAATGAACTATGAAGATTTTGTAAAAGAAATTTTTATTATAAGTAAAAGGTTAACCTTGGTATTTTAGATAGTTCTCTACAAATGGTTAATTTGGAACTGATCCCTTATTTAAATAAAAGAGCACAACTCTGGCATAACACGCAGTTTTGAAGAAAAAAAAAAAAAAAAAAAAACACAGAAAAACTAATGTTCACTGTAGAGCAAGCTCAACCAAAGAAGTATTGTGAAAGGATCTGTCGAAAATATTTGTAGAGATTTTCCGCCCCTCTCCCATTTTCCGGAGGCGAGGAACGTCATTTTTCACCGTGATGTACAAGCGAGCTGGACTCGCCTTTTCAAAATAGTTTCCGGAATCCGTCCGTGTTTTTAAGTTACCTCCCATAACTGACAAGGGAGTTTGGTATTTGAACGCTATCCCGAACTTACTTTTTGAAGAATAAAAGGTCTGCCAGTGACGTTTTAGTATATGAGATTTTAAGATTTTCCATCTTAGGAAAGAACTGGCAATGACATCTAATATGTCAGTTTTCGGGATGTGCCAGAACGAGTAACCTATTTTCATATACTCAAATAGTGTGAGGATGTGAGGAACTGTCTTAACGATACAAACCAATGAACAGACAGTAAGATAATTACTATAAGAAGCTTTGCATCGTTAAGAGGCGTATAATGTTATCAGTGCTTCCTACATGAAAGGAAATAATTCTTGCATAACTTTACTTACAAATGTAAAACAGAACCTCGAAATGCTACGGCAAACTTGTGATAGCACTGAGATCATCTATGCCTACTGTGAAGTAAACATCGTAGAAGAATACTGCAGTACGATGAGTTTCTTTTTTATAGAATTCTCCATAAGTATGGTGTTCGTCAAGCCTATGATATTTTTCGTCAGCTCCTTGAATTCTTTGATTAACGCTAGTTCCTGTACAAATTGCTGTGCAAAGATTTGTGAAATCCCATCGAAATAACCAAGTTATGCCATGGAATAGGGATCTGTGGATGTAGTCATCGATGGCACAATTCAAACATTTCTGAACATTCAATTTTCCCGTTTGTTTCAATTGTGTTGTTATTCACAATATAAGTAGGGGGAAAAAAGGTAATTCGGAAGTAGTAGAACATACTCAACAAAAAAGGAATCCTAATTTTATTGTCAGACAACTCAAATAAAACCATTTATAGACCAGGAGGAGGGGAAAAAAGTGTTGAAACTAAAACGGTGTGAATGGAAAAGTCAATTCTAGACTCGAGCGAAATAAATCTGGCCGATAACGACCAGATCTGCAGAAAGCTGGAATGCTGATGGCTATTCTGTATAGTTAATTTATGCGAACGCGATTTACAGCTTGCAGAACAGCAGTAGTAGCAGCAGCACTAACCATCAGAAATGCTGTTTCATGGCGATACAAAGTTTGAACCTACAAAAGGTTGCAAAAATGCCGATGCGGATTCCTAAGAACTGGTCACTGTTAGGAGGTCGAAAATGTCTCCCTTGAAGGTTTCATGTTTTTTTTTTATTTTTTTTATTTTTTTTTTTTATGGAGGAATTGCATCTTTTTTTTTTTTTTTTTTTTTTTTTTTGCTATGCTGAGTAAAAAACATTGAATATTTGGCAATCAACATGAGAGTGCTCAGGTAAAAAGGGCTCAGTGACTACGAGAGAGAGAGAGAAAGAGAGAGAGAGGAGAGAGATGATGAGGGAGAAGAGAGATAGAGAGAGAGGAGAGAGAGAGAGAGAGAGAGAGAGAGAATGCATCGCAGTTATGGTTGGAAGATGACATCTTGTGGACAATTAAGTTTCTTTTTAATTTAGCGTTTGATTTATATAATATACTATTGACAAAATTAATGAAAGATAGCAAAGGAAAACAAGAATATAGGTTGAATAAAACACAAAACCACAAAATCAAAATACATTGTGAAATTTCAAATATTATGTTTTGTGAATATTACCAGACTGGTTATATATCTAATTAAGTAAAATGATTTAAGGATAAGTTGTGGTAATTAAAAATCGAAATATTGTGATGAAGGCTGATAAACAAGGAAATTTCTAAAACAAACAAGCGATGTTAATAAAAAAATTGGCGAGATTTATAAAACAACTAAGCGAGTTCTATGAAATAAATAAGGGACTTTTATAAAATACATATGGGAGTAATATAAAAAAAGATAGTTTTATGAAACAGACAAGGGAATTTTATAAAGTAAATAAGCGAACTATATTAGATAAATAAACATATTTCATTAAATAAATAATCGAGACTTGCAAAATAAATATGCGAGTTTCATTAAATAAGTTAGGGAGTTTTATGAAATTGATAAGCGATTTTTATTAAACAGGTGAGATTTATAAAAAAAAAAATCAAGATTTACGAAATGAATAAACGAGTTTCATAAAACAGCAGACTTCGATGATAGTCTTGACATTTCATTTTAGTTTATACAATTTACTTCAAGCTTTATGTAAAATTCTCATCAGACTGAAACATTATCATCATCATCATGGGGTTAATGTCACTTGATGGAAAAGGCCTATGCAGATTTTAACAGTAGAAAATGAATTTCCAGCCTTATATTATAACGCGCATGAAAGATGCAAGACCCAGTACATATTTAATTTAGGAAATGAATATCGAGGTAACTTCAAATCCAGACCTGAGTTTTAACAAGTTAAAGGTGATCATTCCATCTTCAATATAGTTCATGAAGTCAACCACTGGTTTTGCTTTGACATAGCAATGTTTCGTTACAAAAGACTGTAATACAATTGCACGGATGGGTATGGAACCCAAGGCTTATTCCTCTTTAGTAGTTGAAGGCACTTATTTATGCATTTAAGGACTGGTTCCGGATAGCCAAAATTTGGATACACAAATCCCCCGAAACCAGCCCAGAAGAGGTCACATGTTTCAGCGTCCAAATCGATGAAAAAACTGATTCTTTGTTTTTTTGCTGCTGTTATGTAGTAAAATATTAGTCTGTCTTTCAACGTATAACCTATTTTATACGTTTATATCCCGTTAGACTTATTGTTTCATTAATTTTAGTAATAGGATTTTATCGTTAAAAGATAATGAAACCGTTTATAGAGTTTATACGAGCAAAGCAATAAAAGTACCCTCTACTGATAAAACTAACAAATGGAAGTCAGGTTCAACACGGCAAGCGAACATAAATTTTTGTGAAATTGAAACTGTTAAAACGAAAAAAAAACCTTGCAATGGAAAATTCATGGCGATTACGAGCAGTCGAATGGCGAATAAACTCAGTGCAATTTGACTTTTCAATCGCAAACATTATATAAAACTCGATGATAGCAACGAAAATCTGCTGACGAAATAACCTCCGTTAAAATTGATAGCAGGTCATGAAAAATTAGGAAAGCTACGAAGCATAAATTGCTTTATATATATATATATATATATATATATATATATATATATATATATATATATATATATATATATATAATATATATATATATATCATCTATATATATATATATATATATATATATATATATATATATATATATATATATATATATATATATATATATATATCTATATATACTATATATATATATAGATATATAATTATATATATATATATATATATATATATATATATATATATATATATATATATATAATATATGTATATATATATATATGTGTGTGTGTGTGTGTGGGTGTCTCTATATATATATATATATATATATATATATATATATATATATATATATATATATATATATATATATATATATATATATATATATATATATATATATATATATATATATCGAGCTACAATGTCCTTTAATATCTAATTCGCTCTACCTCGGAATTAATATATTTTCATATGTGCTTAACCGAAGGGGAATTTTTTTCTCGATAATAGACTTGCCAGGATCCTTTTCAAATCCAGGAACGTCAGTGAAGCTTTTACCTCTCGCGGTAGTGTAGTAGGTAAAAGCTTCACTGACGTTCCTGGATTTGAAAGGATCCTGGGTTCGCGCCCCGATCCAGGCAAGTCTATTATCGAGAAAAAATTCCCCTTCGGTTAAGCATATATGAAAATATATTAATTCCGAGGTAGAGCGATTTAGATATTAAAGGACATTGTAGCTCGATATATGTATATGAATCACGGAAAAGTGATATGACTTATATATATATATATATATATATATATATATATATATATATATATATAGTATATGTATATATTATATATATTATATATATAATATTATATGTATATATTTATAATATTATATATTTTATTATATATTATTTAATAATATATAATATATATTTATAATTATATTATATATATTTAAATTATATATATATATATATATTATTATATAATATTTAATATATATATATATATATATATATAATATATATAATAATATATATATATATATATTATATGTATATGTATTGTATAATATTATATATATTATTATATATATTACTATATTATTATATATAATATATGTTATATTATATTATAATATATAATATGTTATTATATAATTATATATATATTAATTATATATATATATATAGATATATATATATTATATCTATATTATATTTATATATATAATATGGTATTAATATGGTTATAATAATAAAAATATTAATATTTATAATATATATATAAATTAAAATATATATATTATAATATATATATATATATCTTATATATATGGTTAATACTTTAAAAGAAAAATTGATTAATGATTAATGGTTAGTAGTCGGGGTCGGTTTGCAAATCTAGACATCCTCTTCCACATTTAATTTTTTTTTTTATTCCTTGATTAAAATTTAAAAGTATTAATTTTTTTCATTACGTACGTAATACACACACACACACACACACACACACACACACACACACACACATATATATATATATATATTATATATATATATATATATATATATATATATATATATGTGTGTGTGTGTGTGTGTGTGTGTGTGTGTGTGTGTGTATTACGTACGTAATGAAAAAAATTAATAACTTTTCAATTTTAATCAAGGAATAAAAAAAAAAATTAAATGTGGAAGAGGATGTCTAGATTTGCAAACCGACCCCGACTACTAACCATTAATCATTAAGTAGCTCTCTCTCTCTCTCTCTCTCTCTCTCGTCTCCTCATCTCTCTCTCTCTTCTCTCTCTCTCTCTCCACATTCATTTTTTAAAGTATACATACACTGGCAGGGGAGGTAGGAGGAAAGTTGAATACACCAATGCAACGTATTGCGAAGGATGTAAGAGTATCAACAAGTAGCATTTCTATTCTTTAAATTCTACTATGGTGTTTACATTTGCCAAGTCCCCATTTTGGATTTCAATATAGGCCAAGCAGTTGGTGATCC
>NC_087201.1:151453125-151455625 GCF_015104395.2 Macrobrachium nipponense | reverse complement strand
TAATAGCAGTCTGGCAAAGTTAAGAGTGAACCCTCTTTTATTTGCCGTATATAATGGGCTAAACCGCAAAAGTTTCAAGATAAACTCCTTGGAGTGAGTTATGGACCTATGGACCCTATGTCTGTTACGAAAAGTTTTCAGAAGGAAGAGGATCTGCCTCTCTTTTGTTCTGATAACGAAAATAGGTGAACGATGATAACGAAAATAGGTATCGCTAACAACAACTGAGAAATTGTTTGGCTAGAAGCTTTTTGTCTCAAGGTACATTGTGTAATTTTACCACTTATGTATGTGTGTGTTTGTGTGTAGGCAGATATATATATATATATATATATATATATATATATATATATATATATATATATATATATATATACATACATACACACACACACACACACACACACATATATATATATATATATATATATATATATATATATATATATATATATATATATATATATATATATATAGTATATATATATATATATATATATATATATATATATATATATATATATATATATATATATATATATATATATATATATATATATATATATATATATATATATATATATATATATATATACATATATATATAAAGAGTAAAGAGACAGAGACAGAGACAGACAGAGACAGACACAAAGAAAGAGTCTTAACGTAATAGTATCTGTAAGTAAAATTCGCTACAAAGCGTTTGTTCAACTGGAAAAGTTTTGCAGTAGCGAATTCAGAAAAGTTAAAAGGAAAATATGTTTCTCTGCAAGAACTCTGTTACTTTCAAGTTACAAGGGATCAGAAGGATTTAAAGACAAGTCACGTTCTTAGACTTGCACACAGTAAAGGCAGAAAATGTGCTACAGAGAGTAATATAAGTCACCGTGTTCCATCGACAGTCAGGTCACGAAGAAAGGAACAAAGGATGAAATAAATTGTTTCAAATAAATGGACATTATAAGTGTCCACACCTTTGTATTTGTAATGGTATTACTAACATATATTCTGAGGTTTTACGTCCTGTTCATTTGTTATGGGGCTCAAGAAATATTTTATCGATAATTTACACATATATAAATGTCATGTAGGGCTGAAAATAATAATTAATAATAATAATAATAATAATAATAAATCTAATAAGAAAATAATAAAGAATAATAATAATAATCATAATTTAAAGCAACGATAATAGTAAATTCATGTAGGTGAAAATAATAATAATAATAATAATAATAATAATAATTAATATGAATAATAATATAATAATTAATAATAATAATAATAAATAATGAATATATAATAAAATAATAATAGAATGCCTGAAAATATATGGGGCAGAGGAAAATACCATCAGCTTCCTCAAAAATACAATGCGCAACTGGAATACAATACTTACAAGCTCTGGAATAAGACTAGCTAAGGTTAATATCAGGAGAGGGATCTTCCAGGGCGACTCACTGTCCCCACTACTCTTCGTAGTAGCCATGATTCCCATGACAAAAGTACTACAGAAGATGGATGCCGGGTACCAACTCAAGAAAAGAGGCAACAAAATCAACCATCTGATGTTCATGGACGACATCAGGCTGTATGGTAAGAGCATCAAGGAAATAGATACCCTAATCCAGACTGTAAGGATTGTATCTGGGGACATCAGGATGGAGTTTGGAATAGAAAATGCGCCTTAGTCAACATACAAAAAGGCAAAGTAACGAGAACTGAAGGGATAAAGCTACCAGATGGGAGCAACATCAAACACATAGATGAGACAGGATACAAATACCTGGGAATAATGGAAGGAGGAGATATAAAACACCAAGAGATGAAGGACACGATCAGGAAAGAATATATGCAGAGACTCAAGGCGATACTCAAGTCAAAACTCAACGCGGGAAATATGATAAAAGCCATAAACACATGGGCAGTGCCAGTAATCAGATACAGCGCAGGAATAGTGGAATGGACGAAGGCAGAACTCCGCAGCATAGATCAGAACACCAGGAAACAAATGACAATACACAAAGCACTACACCCAAGAGCAAATACGGACAGACTATAAATAACACGAAAGGAAGGAGGGAGAGGACTACTAAGTATAGAGGACTGCGTCAACATCGAAAACAGAGCACTGGGGCAATATCTGAAAACCAGTGAAGACGAGTGGCTAAAGAGTGCATGGGAAGAAGGACTAATAAAAGTAGACGAAGACCCAGAAATATACAGAGACAGGAGAAAGACAGAAAGAACAGAGGACGGGTCACAACAAACCAATGCACGGACAATACATGAGGCAGACTAAAGAACTAGCCAGCGATGACAATTGGCAATGGCTACAGAGGGGAGAGCTAAAGAAGGAAACTGAAGGAATGATTACAGCGGCACAAGATCAGGCCCTAAGAACCAGATATGTTCAAAGTACGATAGACGGAAATAACATCTCTCCCATATGTAGGAAGTGCAATACGAAAAATGGAACCATAAACCACATAGCAAGTGA
>NC_087201.1:151435625-151448125 GCF_015104395.2 Macrobrachium nipponense | reverse complement strand
GTTTTATTTGGAAATACGGAATGATAAGTACTATAGCCACTATCTCACGAAAACAAATAACAAAATAACAACGAATGTTATTTACTCATAAAAGCTCTCTAATGTGTCTATCCGTCATTTTTTGGAACCAATAATCTGTTCACCTCACAGGTTGGACCATTATATCAGAGTAATATCTTTGAAGTTCAATGGAAAGCTTGTTTAGCATCCAAGCTAGAACTGTTTTTTTTTTTTTCAAACCCCTTGTAATAATTACATATTTGTCCTGATTGTTAATTACAATCGAACGCTGATCCCCATGTGACCATTACTGGAATATAGTGCGCCCTAAACAAGGCCGGTTCAGGAAGGAAAATATGTTTATGGCCTCGAAACTTCCAATGATCATAAATTCCCATCGTGAATTGGCATATCAAGGGATTCTGGAAATAGACGCTACCGAATTTTTTGTATTAGTCTCTTCCACTTTTAATAATATCCATTACTGGTCATTACGCTTATTGGATATCTGTTTTTATTTTTTCTCTTTCTAGTGATTCCACCTGAGGACTGGAAATTATAAGTGAAATAGTTTTGACTCGTGCAATGCGTGATTCCTCACAAACATAATACTACTGCAACTAGGAGATGCTCTTCTTTTCTCCTTAAATGTTTTGTGCATCTGTATGAAACAAGGTTCCTAACATGACATGGGCGTCACTGTAGATAAAAGAACCCTCAGAGACAGTTTGAGGAAACGTATGTAAAGATAGGAAATTTATGCCACTAACAATATGATAAATGGATCAATATTATTATTCGATTAACATTACAAGGTCCTACTACTTCTTCTCATGAATATTTTCTATCACAAGGCGACTTACACACTTTCAATTATAGACTAATTATTTTTATTATACCTGATAGGATTTAATCTTTAAAGTTGCAAACTTGTATGGCCTACATTAAAGCAGTTCGTTGTTAATATCAATCCTTTAATAGTCACTTTCGAGAAATGCCACATTCTCTCTTAAAGTACTATTAGTTGACGAGAATTTCTTCGTCCTTTGTCATGCGATGTTTGCCGTCCTTTTTAAAGAGTAAGTCTAATGAAGGGATTTGACAACGCACTTGGTTACTCAGTGTCTTCTCGACCTTGAACTATACAATGCTTTCACCAGTATAATGGGCACGTGAGATTGGTGTTTTAACTACCCCACAATACCTCTCATCTTCAATATTCTGACCATAAACTTGAAAAAAATGAGGCCGTTCTCTGCCGCATCAGCCAATCGATTACTTACCCTAAAGAGATAAAAACGTAACTTTCTTCTTGCGTTACTCACGAGCTTATCTAAGTAACAGGTTCTAAGATCATAAATTGCCGTCTCAGAACGCCGTATGTTTTCCAAAATGCAGATGAAACCTCTCTAAAAAGACACATCTTTTAATGCAAGGCCTAAAAAGTATTGCCTAAAGAGAGTATCTTTTTAGGGGGTGCCATCAAAGAAGGCATTTTAATAACGCCTGCAAACGTCTTGATATAAAGCCCTCATGATTTACGTAAGAAGGAAGTTACGTTCTTATCTCTTTTGTCTAAGCTATCGATTGGCTCACAGGCTTCATAAATTTTTCCTGTTTTCAGATGAGAATATTGGAGATAAGGGGCATTTTGAGGAGAGTGATAAAAACTCTTCGTAAGTGTCCAATATGCTGGTAACAACTTCGTCCAGCTGAAAGGTCAAGAGGAAACCGATTAACCGGGTGCTTGTGGACGGGAACCTCCTTTTATTAGACTTACTTTTCAAAGATGACGGCAAACATCCTATCAC
Organism: Macrobrachium nipponense; assembly: GCF_015104395.2. Classification (NCBI taxonomy): domain Eukaryota; kingdom Metazoa; phylum Arthropoda; class Malacostraca; order Decapoda; family Palaemonidae; genus Macrobrachium; species Macrobrachium nipponense. Next base: position 151,446,314 of record NC_087201.1, on the reverse strand, counting down.
AAAGGAATGAAGCAAGGCTCTTCGCCATAATACCTGTAATATGTATGCCCCGCCAACGCAGGGATATTGGACGCTGTCTGGGTTTGTCCTAAGAATTTTTGCCCATTTCGACAGGATAAAGAATTTTGGGTTAACTTACCCGTGCAGTACCTTAAAATGGAACATAAAATATAGAAGAGACTATTACAGGCTAGAGAAGGACAACGTGCTTTGATTAAGGACATGAAGTTTACTGATTTTAAAATGAAAGAAAAAGCTATTGTCAACTCGTCGAAAGCAATTCGTGTCATATATCTAAAGCAATTTCCGTGACGGATATATTGTAAAAAATTAATTTGCAGATGTGAAATGTACCGGAGAAGAATTTATTAAAGGCTCCAAAAGCTTCTTTCTGTATTTTTACCTTTGACTCCAGATCATATTTTGAACCAAAATTCCTCATCAAGTACTGAAGCCGTGGCAAAGAGTTTCTTGATTTTATTCGTTTTAGAAGGATAAACCATAATTTTTGACCAATATTAGTTATCAACAGCAGAATTCATAAAGGTTCGCGATATGAAAAATTTGTACAAAGAGAAATTCATACGAAGAGTTTCTAGTGAGTTTTAAGCCGGATAAAGTGTGTGTTCTGTCGAACGGCAAACTCAGTGAGGGTCTACACCAGCTTCTCGTCTTACATCTAATAAGGATTCTTTCCTGGAGTTAGGAGTATCGAGAATTACGGGTCCGAGGAGAAATTTCCTAATTGCGGTGAGATACGAACTGACTGCATCGATTCTTCATTAACGGTATTAGTATTCTTGCTAATACGAAGTCATGCCAGCATTAGTAATTGATCACAGACCCATTACTAAAGGCGTAAGCGATACTTTCGTAGGTTCCTATTCGGTAGTGTGTATAGTAATATGATTGAAAAATCAGTTTTGTTAATAAATAAAAAAAAAACATTTTAAGGCTCATATCAATAAAAGCTTTCTGTTTTAAATTCTAAGAATCAATAAGTTAACTGAGGACAATGATTAAACATCTGTCCCTACACGAAGAGAAAAGAAAGACAAGAAACAAAAATACAAATAGTCTAACCTCCTCTCTCTCTCTCTCTCTCTCTCTCTCTCTCTCTCTCTCTCTCTCTCTCATGAAAAAATAATTTAGCCAACCTTTGCTCGTCAACACCGCTCCTTGATTTTAAAGCTCGTGACTTGAGAAAGACCAATTTTGTACTATAGATTAGGGTTATCTGAGTTTTATTCAAATAATGTATCGATATACTTAACTTTAAATCTTTTTCAAAAGTTTAATCATATTTATTATATGACGATAGTTCTTTGGCTATTTTCTTCATATCTTCAAAAGAGAGAGAGAGAGAGAGAGAGAGAGAGTTATTTAAACTATTCTCCTCGCATATATTGGAGAATAAAAACAGGTTCCCTCCGGCTCCAGTGCCTTCATATGAAAGCATCACCTTCATTCGGTTCCAGTCATCGAGGAACTCGTGAAGGAATATCAACCCAACTTTAAGCTGCTGATAAAGTTCGATGCGGAGGAATGTCAAGGTTCTTGGGTGGTCTAGTTTTGGGACTAGCGATTCTGCCAGCCAATCTACCCCGACTTTTTAACCCTTCCTCTTTTAATTCCCATTATAACCCTCCCACTTGTAACGCCACCTTTTAACCCTGCCTCTTGTAACCTTCCATTTAACCCTCCCTCTTTTCCCTCCCTCTTTTCCCTCCCTCTTTTAACCCCCCTTTATCCCTCCCTCTTTTCCCTCCCTCTTTTAACCACCCTTTTAACCTTCCCTCTTTTAACCTCCCTTTTAACCCTCCCTCTTTCAACCCCCCTTTTAACTCTCACACTTTTAACACTCCTCTTTAACCCTCCCTCTAGTAACACCCCCTCCCCAAGTCTGTTATTGCACTTAAACTGGATAATAATTACCGCAATTCAGTTGCTAATTCCGTTTATTCTTATGAACTTTCGGACTCCATGCGGTCGAATATTAGTCCTCCTGATAGTCATGTCAGCAAAATTTATTTCTTCGGTATGAGAATTATTCGGTATAAGTTTTGATTGACTATAATTGTGAAATCATAAAATTGGTATATTTTATTTATTCCCAAAACTTATTAATATAATATCTGCAAGTGCTCTGGGTCAAATGTATACACATGTATTAAAGAGCGCACTTGCCTTCAGAAAAATTATCCTTTGCTTCTCTACATTTTCACATAATCACCATATATATACATACACACATGTATGTATGTATGTATGTATGTATGTATGTATGTTATGTATGTATGTATGTATGTATGTATATATGTATGTATGTATGTATGTTCACGTTCATAACACAAATCGTAAAAAAAAATAATCTTCACTACCACAATTCCAAAGTCAGTCCATTAGAGAAAGAAGTTCCTAGCAACTTGCACTTCCTCTCTGAACACCAAAGAAGAGGTACAAGTGAACAGAAATCACAAAAATTCTTCGTTTTCTTAAGCAAAGTAAAGATAAACCATAACTGATCACATGGACTCACAAGATGGTATCAAATACATGCTTTACTATTAGAATTTGAAAAATGTGCCTAAGATTAACATAAAATTAAGCAAAACATTAAATTCTCCTATCCGCATTGATGACTTGCTGGTAAAAATTCATAATTATATTAGTTCGTTACAATGATCTTACTGTAGAACAGTAGGATTACAGTCGATATTTATTAGCCTAATAAAAATACTGAAGCTGCCTTCGACTGATCTCTGTAATCACTCACCTTCTCAACTGACCAGGGAAAGTAGGCAGTAACAAACATCCAGACAATAGTCACTAGGGACCGTTAAAATTCTTTTACACAGGAAATTGCAAGTATCCGTCTTAGAGGTTCTTGAAGTCCAACAACACCTCCTCCTACTCCTCCCAACGTGAGGATCGAATTCCTGAAATAGCAATTTTGGAACTTTTGTGATTTTGAAGTCAGTTATTCAGATATTATTGGTTTTTTTTTTTTTCTAAAGTGAAACGATTTTTTAGTATTAGACATTCGTTTTAGAGTATAAAGCTAAAATAAAGTTTTTCCAACAGCAGCCGTTTTATATGAGGAAAATAAAGACTGTTTTTTTAGAAATGAAAGAACGAAAATATAACATGTTTTCTTCAAATCAAATTTCTTCACATTCTGTACACATTTAGAAAAAGAAAAGAATAGTTCGGGTATTCGCTGAAAATTAAGAAATAAAATACTTTTTACTGTCTTAGTTCCACTGAATCTAAAAATTAATTATTAAGTTACTTAAATTTGTCGGCAATGCACATATAACTCCAGATGAACTTATAGTCCTTGACACATTTATCTTTTACTTACTCAATATGTTCTGCATAAATCAAGCGATTTTTTCTCTAATTGCATAAACCATTATCTACGTTACTTGTGTCCAATGGAATTATTATGATCATACTATTATTGTTATTATTTTCATCAGCTGAAATGTCATACTTATATAGAACTAATCTATAACAAGATTCGGCAAAATTCAATAGCATATGTTGAACAATTAATACACACAAACATATGTATATATATATATATATCTATATATATATATATATATATATATATATATATATATATATATTATATACTATATATATATATATATATATATTCTCCATCCTCAGTGGGGTAAAGGAAAATGATAGCGATAAATGTAAGCAATAATGACGTTAGAGTTTATGGACCTTGAAGAAAAATATTTTTTTTCATCTTATATGAAGTATTTTATGTTTCTTGAAACAATTACACGTAAATTAAGTGCTATCTTGAAGAAAAAATTCACAACAAAGCAAAAATTAAAAAGCAGTCAAATGATATCATTTAATCTGTTTATACGATGGCGCAAAGAACGTAGATTTTATATACTAATATTCTGAAATGGCGATGATGAGAAAATAAGTACCTAAATAGTGTTATTCATTCGCTTTTTGTTCCTCACCTTCATACTCTTTGTTTTTCAACTGTATTCTCATCCCGTAAAGTGGGTGGGTGGGGCAGTGTCATCAGTGCCCCTCACGCGGTGCACTGTAGGCATTACTTAGGGTTCTTTGCAGCGTGACTGCTCTCTTCAACCGAATGAGAAGATCCTACCTACGTTCCAGTATTGGCTTTAGATTCTTAGATACAATTACTCTTCATCAATGCATTATTGCTATACAAATATAATAGCATCTCTGACCCATTACTGGGATATTTCAAATACTACCCAGCATCTCAATAATCTCTTATGAAGCGGAAAATTAAACGCATATTTATAATAGCTGTTAATGAAAACGCATTGTCTTGGACAGAAACTTTTCACGAATTTACCATCTCAGTAATTGACCAGAAAGGGGAAAGAGAGTGGCAGTGTTGGCAATTAACGAAAAGCCATAAAGCAGTCAGAAGACGTTGAAGGAATCGTAAATTAGCGCAAATAAAAAGACCCCAAGGCGAAAGAAGATTTCATGATTAATTACAGGGAGATAAAGGACTCTCTTAACTGCATTTGGAGACATCTTATTCGGGAGGGTTTCTTAATGATTTTACTTTCATTCGGAACAATAATTGCGATATGAAAGTTCTTATTCATCTTTGATCACGACCGTTTGAAATGGTAGAATTGCCTACAAAAGTAAAATATTTATTACAGAAGGCTCTTGAAAAGAGGAAGAGGGGTTTTATTTACTCTTTTTTTTTTTTTGTATCAAGAAAATATGAGTTTAACGGACTGCTCATCTATTAACAACGATTAACATCAGAAAATAAAAAAGTTAACGTTGTACTTAATCACATGCTATTTCCTGAAGGGAACATATCATGACACTCATTGCAAAGACGAAGTAAGATATCAGAATGTTGAGGTGAAATTTACAGCAAAAATGAAAGCTTAGGATTTATGTTATGATTTTAATCCAGAATTATTTGCTGAGCTTATCTACTGATATTTTCAATCTAAAATCTTATGAGGATGAAGGTATATTTTTAATCTATTTACTCTCTGAAAATTGAGTTGCAATACACATGCCCAAATTCACAAGTACAGACAAAGCGAATACTTGAAGGTGCACCTAATCTTTCGAGATCATCTTGTTTAGACTAAACTTTAAACTCACATCATAATAGAAAAATTGTCTCATTCTCCTGAGCCTTAAAAACCTTAAACTCCAGACAGAATTGGATTATTCTATACAAAAAGATAAAATTTCCCCTTCATTGAGAAACGCGCAAAAGATCCTCTATCCCGAGACACATCGCCCATTCCATTTATTCGCTAACTGCCAATGAAGAGCCTCTAATTCCCTTCGCCTCGGAGGCAGGGACAACGACTGCAAACACTTTGGCATTGAAGTAAGGTTATCGCTTCATACATCCTGCTATTTCCTGTCACTGATAGCCCAGTATTGCAGGGTCGGAAATAAATCTCATCTACTCCGTCACTAAACATCGCGGAGCAGTTGGACAAAATAGTCACTCTAATATTTCGTCGTTATTGATTCGATTCATAAAGGGCCCTGGGTGGCACTTTTCGGAATTTGGTTTCTTTATTTAAGTCTTTGCATCTTTTGAGTCATGGCTATATATTTACTCGTACCAATTAGCTTAATTTGAAATGGATGTTATGCTATTCTGTAGTTAAGGGTTCTGTGATACTATGAAAGTACTCCTTTCATTAAAATTCCTCAGCCTTTTCCCCTTGTTGACAGGAACATGTAAACCATTATGACCGAAAAGATCTTCCGTATAATTCCTGCTTGAGTGGAATGACTTGGGATATTTAAACTAAGCCGAATTAATTTCCTGCTTTTAATTAGAAAATGAGGTTAAATGGGATCAGATGACAAGGGTTCAGAGAAACTAAATTTCTTTTGACGGATTCGTCATAATTTTTATTTTTATTTCTATTTTTTTGTAGGAATTTTGAATAAATAACAGGTCACCAACATGTGGGCTTCAAATCTCACCTAATTGTAATCCTAAGTACATGTCACATTATACATCACCAACAACCGTGAGTTCTTTACCCAATGCTTAACGTAACCAGTTGCCCCTTTTTAACATTTTAACCTTTTCATTGGGACTGTTTTCGCGTGACTTTTATTCTGGAAACGTTTTGCTGTGATTGTTTACCCTAGCTTCGAAACAACAGGGCTCCAGGGAATTGTAATGTAATGGTCGAGTTACTGATGGAGAATGGTGACTAGAAGCTGCAAAGGCAGCAAAAATACTTTTCTACTAATGATAAAGTTATAAATTTGCCTCAATGTTTCAATAACGTACCAACATAAGTAAAGGCAGGATGGGAAAGGCAAGCAAGTTAAAAAGTATAATAGATAGATAAGTTGACAGATAGAGATTATTCTATATTTCAATTAGAGTACTAAAACTATAAATGCCCTAAAAGAATGTGAATACATTTTGCAGTTTACGAAGGCACAACATAATTACGTGGCCTTATTACAGTATAACACTGAAACTTTGCATCGGTGAAATACAAGCCTTTTGGACAGATCTCCGAAAGTTTGCCCAAAAAATCAAGGATGCCATTAAGAACATGAGAGGAGGACGCTAACAGCTTTTTCCCGAACTTGTAAATATTCAGATTATCTTGTATTAAAAAACCCGCTCTTTGATGCGACAGAATGCAATGTGCGCTGGTAATGGCCGATGTTTTTCCTTGATTTCGTTGAATACTTTTCTAATGTAACTATTTTTACCCTGGTTTTGCAACCTGCGTTGCCTGTGACGCTTTTCGAAGCTTTGGTCTTTCGTTTCAGTAGATTTTGTTTGGGAAAGGTTTGCTATTTATTAGATAGTGATTTACGATACTTTGTGTATAGGAGTGAAGTTATTCTAATAGCGCCACCCAGATATACAAGACATTATTATATTTATTATATTATTATTGTATTAGTACTAGCAATAGAAATCGTAGCAGTAATACTGGATTTCTGTGTTTGGCGATCATAAAGGAGAACGTATACTTACATATACATATAATGGTTCAGACATATTGTAAAGGAACAGCTGTTTGGATCTGATTCCAGAGGTGACAGCTTTACTTCATATTAAGAAAATCAAATGAGGATTCTACTTCTTATCAACAGTAATCTCAACGAAGATTTTCATGTCGTAATGTTCTGGTTTTTCTCTGGTCCATTTGAAAATACTCGAGTAAGTAGTAAAACTTCCATACAACTAAAAAGGGTTATTTTTAACACATAGGTCCAACAGAAATTGTATTCTTTGTTGATATTATTTTTTCGCGCAAAATCCCGGGCAAGTATGACGGACATGTGTCAGGTTTCATTATATCATAAACGGTCTACGTGGTTCTCATCTCTCTCTCTCTCTCTCTCTCTCTCTCTCTCTCTCTCTCTCTCTCTCTCTCTCTCTCTCTCTCTCTCTCAATTACTAATCCTTTCAGAACTAAGTTCAGGAACAAACCAAGGAACAGGAGAGACAGAGAAGGACAGAATATCTTGATAAGCGATTGATATATTCATGGAAAACGTTACCTCAGTCTTTTGACGCAATCAAGAGATGGCAGCGAGAGGAATAAATTGTCCCTTACCTTTGAGGTAATGATAGGTGAAGGAAACCAATCATGGTCGGACACATACTCAGATTTGCTGGTGGCTTCTCCTGTTTGGATCTGCAAATTCTATTTTCGTACTGATATTTGATATTTTACGCACATAATAGGGACAGTGGAGAGGGAATCCGGTTGATTGATTGTTTCTGAAGGAAAACGCGGTTACCTTCAGAGAGAGAGAGAGAGAGAGAGGAGAGAGAGAGACGAGAAGAGGCGAAGTGGCAGACCGCGAGAGAGAGAGAGAGAGAGAGAGAGAGAGTCTGCTGCTGCACATCTGGTGTGACTGATTATTTGTGAACTTCTGGTCATTGGTAGCGCCTATATTTACTAATTAATTGTCAATATTAGAAGTGAGAGAATATAAAGGTACTTGTTTGTTAGATATCATGATTATACTGCTTATAAATCTAAAAATGCCGGAGCGAAATTGCCATATTGAAAATGAGAAGCATGAAGAGTGAAAATGGTTTGGCCACCCTGAAAGATATGAACGACCCTAAGGGCTAATTTGGCTCTGCTTCAAAGGGCAGAAATTACAGTAAGTTCTGGAAAAGTATTTCTGAGATGCTAGCAAATAATCTGGATCACCTCACCAAGCCAAGTTGAGAAGATGCTCTGCAATGGAGCACTTAAAAAAAATCATGTCTGGATCACTGCTGGTGTAGTTGTCACTGTATTTGGAAAGTTTTGTCTATTATTACCCTAAATTCTTTTACTGAATTTGTCAAATCAATCATCATTGTAACATGGAAGCTAAAGGTCGAAATATCCTCCATCCTCTTTGGAGTATCCTCTGTCATAAACAAATAATGAATATTATGTTTTTATAATTTCAACTATTTAATTTCATAACTTCTTTAATGTCACATGATCTCACCTATTTAATCAATTGTATGTTTTATACTGCCTAATGTCATAAAAATATTCCATTTACTAACTAGAATCTAAGTCAGTAATAAAACACCGAACTTCTTTTCATTTATTAGGCTTTGATTTTCCAGTGTCTTATTTCCCCCAGATTGACTGTTTATGAAATAATATTTTATTTGCAGCAACTTAGAATCTTCATCCATGATTCACACTAGACTTTCGAAATGTCATGCCATTTGCGTAACATGACACATATCTCTTACATTATAACTCTCACATTCTAATTTTTATTTCATGACTTTTTATCAACTGAAACTCTGACAACTGAGTAACATTTCGAAATGGAATGCCTGCCATTCTCGGTACTGAAATAGTAAAAAATAGATAAAACTTTTCTCTCGATATTCAGGACTCTCGGCAAATATTCTTTACTAGCCATCAGAAGTGAATGAGATGTTCCTTTGACTTTGCACACGGCACATTAATATATTGTAATACCGAGTGAGAGTTTCTTCATATTACTTATTTATTTGTTTTATATTTGCATTGTCAAATATAACAATCTTTCCCAGACAATCGTATCTCTCACCGAGTCTAAAAATTCATGCATTTTGCTTATTATCTAGACTCAACATCTAGGAGATGCTTCTTATCACTGTTTTCTTGTTGACTACATCAGCAAGCGAGGAATTCGATGCGCCATTGTTTAATGAAGACTTCTCCATTCCTACAAACGACTTCAACTTCGCTTCGTTCACCTTTACATCAATATGGTCAACCTTCGGCCGTCATATCTGCTTGCAATCAATTTCTTTTTCAAGGGTTCCATCTCATTTATTTGGAACATCCTCTTAATTTTTTATGTGCATCACGCACGCAGCAGTTCAATTTACATTTTCACTTTTCATTTACCCAAGATCAGCGAATTTCTTGAAGGTTCGGCTATATAAAAATTTACATCCTGTCCAGATAATGTCCTTCCCATGTTACGTATGTATGCATTTATACAAACGCACACACACCAACATACATACATACATACATACATACATACATACATTATTTATATATATATATCTATATATATATATCTATATATATATATATTATATATATATATATATACATACATCATACATAACATACCTTACATAATACATACATAACATTATATTATATATATATATATTCTATATATTATATTCTCTATAGATATATTATATAGTTACATACATACATACCATACATATATATATATATATATATCTATATATATATATATATTAATTAATATATATATATATTATACATTACATTACATAAACATACATACTACGATTACAACATACTATATATATATATTGTTAATATATATTGATATTATTTATTATTATAAATATATAAATATATATATATGTGTGTGTGTGTGTGTGTGTGTGTGTGTGTGTGTGTATTAATAATGATAATAATAATAATAATGATAATAATAATAATAATAATAATAATAATAATAATAATAATAATAATAATAATAATAATAATAGGGAAAACTCTCTATCACGAGAGTATATATAATGTTCTAAAAATCCACAATATTACAAAGTGTAAAAAGTCCGTGTATAATTTTTGAAGACTTTACAGAAAGCTTTCGAACCCTTCCCTGGGTTCATCTTCAGTCCAAATGAACAAAAAGTTACGACAAGTAGAGAGGTAAATTTAAAAACAAGAGTCGTTTGAAGATCGTTGACAACGGTCGTTAGCTCGTTAATGGGCCAGTTGAAGAAAGAGGGTAGTTACAACAACTAGGTGATACCCTCTCCTCTATCAATCCTTCTGGCTGCAATCCTGTTGGATCTTCGTACAGGTTGTTGCAACATTGCATGAAGTCCTTCATCCAAGGGCGTAGATTTGGGCAACCGTTTATCAGACTCCCCGGGGCAGCGGTTACCTGGACTGGATGAGGCAAGGCAGAGGCAGCATCAGGAGAGGGAAAAATAGATATATATAGATATATGATATATATATATATATATATATAGATATATATGATATATATATATATATATATATATATATATATATATATATATATCTATATATATATATATATATATATCGAGCTACAATGTCCTTTAATATCTAATTCGCTCTACCTCGGAATAAATATTTTCATATATGCTTACCGAAGGGG
>NC_087201.1:151420625-151428125 GCF_015104395.2 Macrobrachium nipponense | reverse complement strand
TGAAGGAGTCAGAGAACCTCACAACCATTTTTATTTTTTTATCGTGGGGTTTGAGTGCTTTTTTTATTGTCCGCAGTATACGTCTTTTTATATTTATTTTTACATTCAAACTGCCAAATTCATTGTCCTCCAAAATTAGTACAATACGTGAACAACTGCATAAAAGTATTTCGAACTTCTTGAACGCTTACGAATGAAATAACCATAATGTAAATATACTTCAGTCATTTTTGTGCACATAGAAGTGTTTATTATCATTCAGATACATTATTGCTGACGTTTATGATTTTATAAACCATTGCAAAGTTAAAAAAATGTATGTTGGTTAGTATTAAACTTATTTCTTAGATTACATTACCATGGAGTAGATAAAAAATCTAGGAAAAAAGAAGTGATTTATAAAAATACAAAATAGATAGTACAGCAAAAAGAATTCTCAAACCTTAGTGCCAAGGTAAAGTATATGAATACGTAAATAATCTTGCACAATAAAATAGAATAAATCATTATTCTATTTTCCTCCAGATGCCAGATCTTATCTAATAGATAGAAGGAATATTTTGACCTCTAGGAAAGCGTGACTGGTCTTTGAACTAGAACGGACATGAATGATCGTTTGTATTTATATCTCCATGTATTCGCCTTGAAAGCGAGACATTGTTCATCATTGGCATGTAGTGTAGAAACTTTAAGAGGCGATTTTCTTCTCTTTGCACAAGGACATAGGCTAATGACAAAATATTAATAAAAAAAAAAACTTGTTGATAATGTAATAGTATCAGTACTGGAACGCTGACAAGAAGGGCTTTGTATTACTCATGAATATTATCTAATTTTCGTCGACGATTATGTATACTACAAATGTAGGCATTTCGACTGGGATAACAAAGTTTTATAGACGCTCACTTTCATATAGTTTGTATTAGCAGATTCGAATGCTTAAATTTATGTATATGTAAAACAGCAAACTTTTACATACTAGAATAATCATTAGAATGAATTTAATTTTGGCTTTATAATACAACGTGCAAAACCAATTTGTCAAATAGGTTCATCTTTTTCATTACGAACAGATGTATAAAATGGGATGATGAACGATTTTTTTTTCTTTTTTTTTTTGCAAAGAATATCCACTTGACAAGTTTAGTTTAATTGTTTTTCATATTAGAGCAATAAACACCTCACGAGCATCCATAAAACATGTACAAAACACAAAATCGAATAATAGTTTCGTATATTCGATTATCCTTTACAATAAGAATGTTTAAAAAAAATTAATATATCAAAGACCGATATCTGAAGGATCTGTCAGATTTTAGCAAGTAAAAGCTATCTCGTTCTCTTTTTCCCTGTAGTTTGCCTTCATAAGAAGAATTATTACAAAAGAGAGAGAGAGAGAGAGAGAGAGAGAGAGAGAGAGAGAGAGAGAGAGAGAGAGAGAGAGAGAGAGATAACGGTGGCAGGAATTTCTGAAGTTGGTCAACACTTCAGTTTGAAAATTTCTGAAGTTGGTCAACACTTCAGTTTGAAAATGATCGAGAATTATTCTAATAAAAATATATGTCAGTATAACTTTACAAATCCCCGAATATTTGAATTTTTTAATGGATATTTCTACCGGCTACTATCTTGAAATGAAAATGTCCAGGAACGCATGAAAGCTGACGGGTCCTTACCCAAGGATATCGTTCCGAAGTCAGAATATATATTTTCGAAAGATGTCGTGTCAGCTAAGCGCAGCAAAAGGATGAATGAGTTAAGTCAGGTGCTATAATCCTAAAATTACTAAACAAAGAACTAACTGTCCATGAATGAGGTACTCTTATAATGTTTATATTAGTAACAAAGGACATTATTATTTTCATGTTCGAAGACGATAACACTTAGAACTTCTACCTTTTTCTTGTTTTTCCTAAAAACGTTTGACTTGTTAACTCGAGGGTTAAAGTTGCCAGATGAATTATTAGTGAGCCCATCTTCAAATTTAGTTAAGCTTCTTTTGAACTGTTAAAGAGGCATAAGATCAAAATAATACATTTGGAAAACCACCACACAATATTTTTCGTCCGTTTATGTTATTTTTACTTCGCGCTTTTTCTAATTTAATTTTTCATTGTGCTCACCAGATTAAGTCTCAGCAACAGAGGAGTCAGAATTATATTTTCTGCAGAGGAATTTCGTATAATATGCAAAGCGGTGTCCCTCCTGTTAAAAAAAAATATAAAACTAAAAGTTTTTGCATTTTGGATGTCGCATTTTGGCTGACCCTTCATTATGAGTTAGTCTCGTATTTTATTAATTAATAATAACATCAGTACTTTATTCTGTTGTATAAGATTTTTAATTGGTTTCCGTTTGAATTGATAAAAAATAATTTATCTTTACTCTTTAGTGAAAAGTACATGATTAAAAACACCCACCCCTCGTTAATAAAATTCACCCGCAAAAACAGGAAATAATGATAGTACTTGAGCCTTTTATTTCTTCTCGAAGGACATATTCGTTCTTAAATAAATATCTTACTTTGTATCAATATTATATTTCGGTGGTACATTCTAGAGGTTATTACCCATATATGTTCAAACATCATGAACAAAGTTCATTCGAGTATCTAAGTTCTAATGAAATTCTCCTCCTTACAGAAGCTGGACAGTGGAGGGAGTACAAAAAAAGTTTTTTTGGCAATAATGCTTCCAAAAGCTTCAAAATCTTACGCAACTTTACATACAAAATGTGTAATCTGCACGTGGCTATGACAATGACATACACGTATGAGACCAGTCTGTTAAAAAAAAATACACGTACTCGACTCGATCGATCGAAGCAGAAGCCCCTTATCTTACTTGATGACAGAATCTCAAAGCACAATGAAGGCTCGAGCTCGCTTATCAAACGTGTTGACAGATCAGGAAAGCAAACTGAGATCTCAGGGTTCCTCTAATCTCACAGTGCTGACATAATAGGGAAACAATCGTAGTTTCCCTTTGTACATTCTACGTTAAATATTCTTTTATATTATGTTATGCAAAATCTGAACACACATCTAAAACATCCTATCTCTATGCTATCAAGGAATCTGAAAAAAATTTGCACAAAATGTTATACACAATATTTTATACAATCGAAGAGGGGAAATATGCATTTTGACAGTAGCAATATATATATATATATATATATATATATATATATATATATATATATATATATATATATATTTAATAAAAACAGTATGGCCAGCAGAAACTTCAGCATTTTTCATTAAAACTTTATTTTATCCAACGCCTATGTTTCGGGATACAAATCCCATCTTCAGGCTGAAGACAAGGAAAAAATTAAATTCCTATATATTAAATCAGACTAAAATGGGGCACAGTAATAAATTATGCTTTTTTAAAAAGAAAATATATAGATTAATTAATTAAAACAAATATATCAGTGAAATTCGAATTTTATATAAAAGTAAGACGGTAACTAACTGAATGAGAGGTCAACAGTAAAAAGCAAAGCTACTAAGTACAATGACACTTTCAAAATAAGTAAACAAACAAAACACTTAAAAGACAAACCACACGTGAACAACTAAGAAAATTACATTATTACTAAAGACAGGAGAAAAAAATATTGAATCCTAACAGGCAAAAAATTTCTGTATATGATTACAAAAGGAGAAAAAATATATATATATATATATATATATATATATATATATATACTATATATATATATATATATATGATATATATATATATATACATTAAGGCGGACACACAGCAAAAAATAGCGAAACGAGAACTCGCCGGTACAAAAGTGTAGATATGACTGAATAAGCATTATTTATTTTTGACAAAAGGGGAGAGGCAAACATAAAGGCGAGAAGGTAGAAAGGGCGAATGGTCTATTAAGTAATGTTCGGTTGTACAGTAGTTGAATGGTTGTTGAGGGTTGATGACAATTGTTTAATGAAGAGGGACTCGAGAATGGGTAATGACCGGTTATCTATTGCTTGGGATAAGATTTTAAAATCATTGTATGGTTGTGTATTGCAGAAAATTCTTTCTTAGATAAAGTTAATCCTGTTCGGTGACTGACATCCCGATGGCAATCGATGCGAACTTCAACAGCCGACTAGAATTCATTGCCAGTATTGAAATTGAAGATGTCGATGGTTCGTGCCCATCGGCCGGTAATTCTATTATCGCTGAATAAATTGCCCTTCGGTTAAACATATATGAAAATATATGTTTAACCGAATTAGATATTAAAGGACATTTGTAGCTCGATATATGTATATGAATCACGGTAATGTGATATGACTTATATATATATATATATATATATATATATATATATATATATATATATATATATATATGTGTGTGTGTGTGTGTGTGTGTGTGTGTGTGTGTGTGTGTGTGTGTGTGTTGAATATGTCTGTAGGTGTATGTGATAAAATTGTATCAATATAACAGAGCGTATAGATTGCATTACATGTATTACGGGAGGTCTCTTCAATTGACAATGGAAATTCTATTTTGAATAATTACATTATGGCCACTTCCAAAAATTAGACAATTCACCACAAAAACATCGATTTCTCCATTATTTTTACTTTAAACATTATTACAGGTAATAAAGGATCTTTTATGGTGATTCATGAATAGAAAACAACTCTGATTCAATAAAAAAATGTTACGAAAAAGTCGGCTTCAAGAGAAATGCAACCCAATAAGTTTTAATGCAGGATTTTGCATGAACTAACACCAGCAAATAAAGCTTTTGTCTCATATCTCATTATATGCAAAAGGGTCCCTCGCCAATAAAAAGACAAAACGGTTTTATGTTCGATAATTACGTTATTGATGAGGGATCCAATGGGCAGATTTTTCTTTCAAATTCGCGACGGAATATTCTCTCTCTCTCTCTCTCTCTCTCTCTCTCTCTCTCTCTCTCTCTCTCTCTCTCTCTCTTTGTGTGCATGTGTGTTTGTGTGTATGTGTGTGGGTGTGTGGGTGTGTGTAGGTGTGTGGGTGTGTGTTTCTTATTACAAATTCATTTTGTTTGTTTAATTGTATGTTACAACAGGCAGTCAGTACTTTTCAATGTTGAGTGGTTATACAAATAAGCAGAGCAAAACTAAATAAGGTAGAAATCATTACTAATGATACTAATTATTGTCCTACGAACTTCACTTGGCAAAACAACGTCATTTCCTTAGGAAATTAACAACGAATGATAACTTTTCTTTAATAATAAAGCATAACCAGGTATCCCTGTATTATTTTACACTGTAGTAAGAGCTACTGAACTTGCAAAATACTGCATACCATCTATAAAAATTAGAATCTCCCTGAAAATATAAAAGTTAGAAAAATCGTCTAATTGTCTTGAGCGACGGCCTTTGTAGAGGACTGATGCAATGTACCGCAGTACATTTGAAATCCCGCAGTTACTTCCGCTCAATACAAATTTGTATTTCGGATGCATGGAAAATTGTTATGAATTGTAAGTTTAATTGCCTTTGGTTATAGTAAAAGGTCTGTTATATAAAATTATATTATAGTAAAATATCTTATATATATATATATATATATAAAATTATATAACGATAGATATATTATTATATATAATATTATATAAATAATATAGACATATATATATATATATATATATATATATGTATTATAATATATATATAATATTATATATATATAAATATATATATATATATAATATATATATATATATGTGTGTGTGTGTGTGTGTGTGTGTGTTTGTGTGTGTGTGTGTGTATTACTTTAAAAGAAATTCTAACAGACGGAAATAATTAATTGATTACAGTAACAAAACCTCGTTCTAGCATAAGTCTTTTTACTTCTATATTATGAACAATATTATTGACTCTAACAAAAGGAACTAATCCAATTCATGACAGTAATAAAAACAAAAGAGGCATTACTACTGACGAAACATTACTGACGCCCCGATTAGGGAGCTTAAAGTCCATGCACTTACCCAGCAACGCATCACATTCAATCCAGATTTTCGAACGAATCTGCAGCCATAAATTCGGAATGTATTGTAGGAGGGTATTCCGAGGATTAAGACATTCCATTAAGGTGATTAATGCGCATCTTTAAATTAGGTGTGTTGCAGTACATCGCCGTGCCATTCAGCCTGGGAATTATGTTTGGCAGCTTCCTCTACCGCCCCTGTAGGATGACGTATGATAATTATGTGCTTTTCCCCCGACTGAAAGCATTGAGATCCATAACTGTGGCTTAATGCGCGGTAAAGTTTTGATTGGGCTTCCTTGACTTCTGCTCCTTTGGGTCTGAGAATGATCAACTATGAATGTTGTTGTGTCGTGCTGTTTGAAACTACTGTGGGGAATCTTGTATCATGTTGGCAATTATTAAGACTTTGAACTTTATTTCCTTTTAAGAACATTCACTTGAAATAAACAATAGCAAATGTTGTGTTTGTTCCCTCCTGAACTTGTCTTTTAAAGAATAATTCAATGAATTTCCTCAAATCTATGTTAAGGGTTTAATCATGGGAGCATTTGATTGATAACGAAATGTAGATGACGTAAATAACATATTCAAATGAAGTAGCGGGGAATAATTGAACAAAATGGAACTTAAATGGCATTGCGCGTTGCTAATTACACTACATACTTCGTTATTAAGTACAAAAACCTTTTTTCTCTCTAACTGTATATATATCTTTTGTGTATTCATCCAACCCACTCTGCTTTTGTAGTAATAAGATTTCAATTTCCCCAAGACGAGGAATGTGAATGACAATAGATAAAAGACCGTTCTAGTATTAGCAAATGATTAGCGATTCCATTTCAAGCACTGGTAGAGTCAACACCACAGCTTTTGTAAGGTCAGCGAGATCTACTTAACCATTCATATAAGAAATATTGAATACCTTTCTCCCAACGCTTCATGTACACTCTGAATTAATATTTCCCTTTGACCTTCTTGATTGTCTACGACTTATTTGATTATGCATGTCAGTCAGACAGCCAAACGGAAAGATGGCGCAATAAAAGATAGATGTTATTAAATCTCTTTAACAGGAGAAATCACGTACTTCCTCCTCCTCCTCCTTTTATTTGATAGGAGTGTGGAGTGAATGTAGAATTTCCCGTTTCAAGGAACGATGTTCATTTTCAAGACAGAAGAGCGATGTTTTGTAAAAGGGTGTACCAAACATATGCAGTCCACATATTTACATGTATTTCATATCAATAAAAGGGCTGTTGTAATTTCCTGTATGTGAATTTTCAGCAAATACCCATTAAAGAGCTAACGAAAATCTTCTTCAAAGCGAATGAATTAAGAAGTCGTATGATCCTCTATCATAAATTCAAACCTGAAATTCTCAAGGTTTATTCAGAGTAAAATACAAGTATGATGAAAGTTTTAACTAGAAAAAAACACCCTCCTTTTTTATGGTTAAAATCTTCGAAGAAAATGATATACAGGTGTT
>NC_087201.1:151410625-151415625 GCF_015104395.2 Macrobrachium nipponense | reverse complement strand
TTCTGCTTGGCCAAAGCAGTCTCTCTCTATGTTCTCAAAGGAGTCGATGCGGCCCAAGAGGTCCCTATGCACATGTTTGCGCCGATAAAGAAATCAGCTTAGCTAAGACATTCTCAAAGTGTGACAACAACCCTCTTCAAAAGGCTTGTGAGCTTCCACTCTCTCTGTCTTATGTCACTTCAAAATGAAAAGTGGGACCACTTAACACATGTTATCTTTAAATTTGGAAATCTGAACACAAAAAACATACATTTAATAACATGATAAACAGGTTCTGAGGTGAATTAATCATATTACCACAATTATTATTGTATTCCAAACTTACATTATAAGATTCCTCCCCCCAGAAAATTAGTTATTCCAGGTTGAATCCAACGATTCACAATGGGATAAATAATCGGCAACTACATTGATCTTACCAGATATGTGCTCAACCTTTATATTATACTGTTGCAAGAACAAAGACCACCTGGTCAGTCTTTGATTATGGTTTTTCATCTGCTGTATAAATGACAGGGATTGTGATCAGACAACACTAAAACATCTTCATTCCTAGGTCTGTTCACATACACTTCAAACTTTTTCAATGCTGTGATTAAGGCTAGAGTTTCCTTTTCAATAGTTGCATAGTTTCTCTGATGCTTTTTCAGTTTTGAAGACAGGAAACACACAGGGTGCAGAAGGTTATTTTCATCTTCTTGAAGTAGAACAGCTCTAATTCCACAATCAGAGGCATCAACTTGTATCACAAATTTCTGGAGCTTGAAGCACTGGTCTTGAAGTTAAAATGGCTTTTACCTTCTCAAAGGATTCTTGACATTCTAGAGTCCAAACAAACTTAGCTTTGGGACTAGTTAAGTCTTTCAAGGGAGCTACTACGGCTGATAAATTTGGACAGAAACGACGATAGAATCCAGCCATGCCCAAAAATCTTTGTAGTTGCTTCCTTGTAGTAGGGGGGGTAGCCTTACGGATACCTTCTACATTAGCATTCACCGGAGCGAGAAGGCCTTTTCCAACTTCAAACCCAAGGTACTGAACAGTCGCCTTCCCAAACTCACACTTCTCTAGGTTGACTGTTAGTCCAGCCTCTAGTAGTTTCTTGAAAACTTTCTTCAGGATCTGCAGATGTTCTTCCCACGTTGTAGACGATCCTAGCAATTGATCCATCACTCGCTGAAATGTGGCTGGTGCATTCATCAGACCAAATGGCAGTACAGTATACTGATACAAACCAAAAGGAGTAATAAAAGCTGACAGTAACTTCGCATTTTCATCTAAGGGTATCTGATAATATCCCTTCAATAAGTCTATCTTGGAAACAAACTTGGCTTGCCCAATATTATCAAGTAACTGATCTATAAGAGGCAAGAGATAATTGTCAGCCATACTAATGGAATTCAGTTTCCTATAATCAGTACACATCCTAAAGGAGCCATCAGGTTTCTTCACTAACACACATGGAGAACTGAAGTGACTTGAACTGGGTTCTGCTAATCCATGTTGCAGCAAATACTGAACTTTTTTCTTCAGAACATCTCGATGATAAGGTGAACATCCCATGCTTTCTTGATAAGCATTCCTAACTTCAAATAACATTAAGGGTAAACCAACATCCCATTCTCTTCCTGACTCAGAACAATACTTTGTCAGCATACTTTTCAATGTCTGGTGGAACCTTTCCAAGGCACCTTGAGTTTCTGGATGATAAGTAGTTGATAACTGTTGTTTTACCCCTAATAAGTTCATTACATCCTGGAATAACTTGGAAGTAAAGTTCGTTCCTCTATCACTTTGTACAATTTCTGGTATACCAAACTTTGAGATAAACTCCACTAGTTTCTCAGCAACTATCTTGGCAGATATGTTTCTAACAGGGATCGCCTCAGGATATCTGGTAACAGGACACATTAATATCAACAGATATTCATTTCCTTTCTTTATCTTCAGAAGCGGTCCAACCATATCTATAATCACCTTGTTAAAGGGTTCTCCTCTAACTTCTATAGGTTGTAGGGGTGCTTTCTGAATAGTTTCATTAGGTTTTCCAGCGACCTGGCAGGTATGACACTCTCGACAGAACCTGCTAACATCTTTATGAAGTCCAGGCCAGAAAAAAATATATCATGATCTTCTCCACAGTCTTCCTGATTCCCATATGTCCAGGTTCATGAGCTACTGCCACCACTTGCTTTCTCAATGGACATGGAATCAAAGTCTGATGATATTCGCCCCATTCAGCATTTCCGGGTATATCTGAAGGTCTATACATCCTTATCAGCAAACCTTCCTTTAGATAATAACAGGTAGGAGTTTGTTGCATCTCTTCCGGATCAACAACTCTAAAGAACAAATCAGCTAACGATACATCCTTCTTCTTCAAGTCCATTAGTTTCTCTCTTGTTACCTGTCCAACTTCAAGGGTTGAACTATCAATATCTGCTACCTCAGCTACTGTAATTTCACTACTATCTTCAGGAACACTCTGACTACTTGGAGTCCTTTCAGGAACAACAGATTCTTAATTTTCTTGGGAAATCCTTTCTTGGTCAGCTCCACAGGAGGCATCACTCCTCTGGAACAATTGTTCTAAGTTCAAAGATCCTTCACTTGATCCTTCTTGGGCGTGCAAATCCTCAGTTTCTTCACCAACAGTCATAATTCTCCTCATACTTCTGGTAGTTACACAACTAGGGAATATGTGGGGGTTATTCTTCTCCAACTCTACCGTAGGGCTAATCCTCAACGGTTTGTCTGTCACTTCAGAACAAGGAACAAATGGAACACCACCAACTTCATTTCCCAACAGAACATTTACACCTTCCACAGCCAGTGAGTCCTTTACAGCAAAATCAACACTCCCTATCACCAATTCACAGGACAGGTGTAAGCGGCATATAGGAGTTACTTCCTCTCCTCCTATACCCTTCAAAATAACTGAATCTCCAGTGAGATTCTTCTCCAACATTGGGTGAGCACCACATAACACTACACTATGGTTGCTCCCTGTATCACGTAAAATCTTGACTGGTACCTGCACACTCTCTTCTTGAGTTGCCAGTGTACCCTCATAGATATATGGCTTAAAGGCCTCCAAACTGCTCAGCCACTCACTACTTGAAGTTACATTTCCACTGGTTGCTAAACACTCAGCTTGTTTAGTTTCAATCTTCCCTGTAGTCGGATTCTTCCCCACATTGTTCTTAACAGTCTGTTTGACATGGTCACCTCTTACTATTTGACCAACAGGCTTGGACTGCTGATAATTCCAATAACACTCCTAACTGAAGTGTCCTGCTCTTCCACACTTAAAGCAGACAACATTAGCTTTTGCAACTGTTTTGCAAAATTAGATGAGGATTTCACATTAGCTTGCTGAGGAACAGTATTACTTGTAGGTTTCCCATTTATAAAATTGTTCCTGAAACCTGGATGAGACTTAAAACCTGGGCGTGGTTGACTCTGGTACTTGACATTATAATTACGCCTGCTACTAATTATATTGCAGTCTTCACTCAGTGTAGCAGCTTTGTGAAGTTTTTTAACCTCTCTCTCTCTCAAATAGGCTCTTATATGCTCAGGAATATCTTTAAAATATTGCTCTAAAACAACTAACTCTTCTAACTCTTCAAAAGTTGTAACTTTAGCTGCCTCCAACCATCTTTTAAAACACCTTCTCACTTTATAAGCATAATCCAAGAAAGTTACTTTTTCATCCTTTCTTAAATTTCTGAATCTTTCATTGTATTACTCTGGGGTCAACTGGTATACTTGTAGCACATTATGTTTGAGCACCTTGTAGTCTTTACACTGATCAGCTGTTAAGGCTAGATAAGCACTTCTCCCTTTACCAATCAAGACACTTTGTAGCAAAACTGACCATTTATCTTCTGGCCATCCCATATCTGAAGCCACTTTCTCAAAGTGATCAAAGAACTCATCTGGAGCCTCTTCAGTAAACTTAGTGATTAACTTCTGCACTTTTATTCCATCAAATGCAGGGTCTTGATTACCATGATTAGGGTTAGATGGTGTTGCAGGTAATGTGGCTCTATCTCTTATCAATTCCATCTCCCTTTCATGTCTTGCAATTTCTCTTTCCTCTTTTATCCTTTGCCTTTCATCTTCTGCTGCTTTTTCTTCTTCTCTTTCTCTTCTTTCTTGTTTTTACCTGTCTACTCTGTCTTTTTCAGATTGCATTCTCTCTCTTTCAGCCTGTATTTTCAGCTTAATCAAACATTCTTCTGCTTCTATGCGTCTGAGTTCTAACTCTGCATCACTTTTCTCTTTCTTTTCTACTTGCTTATTTATAAGATCAGCCTGTGCTACATTCAACAACTCTTGAGCCAGTTCTAACTCATCATCAGTTATTCTACCAGAGTCTATCAATGCTTGCATGACAATCCATTTGATTTGTGCTTTTATCATGCTACTAGACACATGACAACCACATGCTACTGCTAGAGCACTCCACTGTGCCTTAGTCAGAGTAGTTTCAGACAACACTTGGATGGAAGGGGCAGCTAAAAATTCCTGAGTATCGAATGGAGCCATTTTTTCTCAAATACAATTCTTACAATAAAATGCAAAAACAAATATAAGGTCACTCTTCAAAATATATTCCTAACACCACCAGCTAGAGTGATAATGTGATTTGTTTTCCTCCCTGGTTTCTGGGGATCACTGATACTTGGTATATAAAGTGCCAAATATCCTGGGTCTCTGGGCACCATTAATACATGTGACGAAGTGGCCTAGAGTATCTGGGTCTGGATACCATTAATACTTGGTGCACGAAGTAGTCAAAGATCTGTGTCTGGACACCATTAATATTTGTTAACCCAAATTGCCAAGTATCTGGTTACTACACTTACCATTTGTACTTGCTAGTACAAGAGACCCTTTTATTCCTGGGTCTGGGACACCCTTTGTACTTAGGGCACAGTTTGTTCAAGTACCTGGTTATTACTTACCTCACTACAGCCAGACACCCGACCCTT
>NC_087201.1:151385625-151403125 GCF_015104395.2 Macrobrachium nipponense | reverse complement strand
GCAAAGAGCAATTTTGTATAATTTATCAACTAAATCTAGAGAATTATATATATGAGAAT
Organism: Macrobrachium nipponense; assembly: GCF_015104395.2. Taxonomy (NCBI): domain Eukaryota; kingdom Metazoa; phylum Arthropoda; class Malacostraca; order Decapoda; family Palaemonidae; genus Macrobrachium; species Macrobrachium nipponense. Next base: position 151,403,066 of record NC_087201.1, on the reverse strand, counting down.
CGGAGATGGTTCCAAGTAACGGGGACATTCTTCGAAAAACGCTACTTACCTAATATCATTCATATTCCTGTAAAGTGGTATCGTTACATTGATGATTGTTTAGCTGTTCTTCCTGTCGGTATTGATGTAAATGATTTACTCTCTAAATTAAATAAACAGGTACCATCGATTAAGTTTACTCTAGAATTAGAAAAAGACAATTGCCTCCCTTTCTTAGACGTTTTGATACATAGAGAACCATTTCAATGTAAATTCAGTATTTATAGGAAACCGACTAATAACTTAACTTATGTTCATTTCTTCTCAGGCCACCATCTTAATATAAAAATATCAATTTTTTCCTCTATGTTTTTACGAGCATTGCGAATTGTCAGTCCACAATATTTGGATCAAGAAATTGAATACATAAAAAAATAGGGAAAGATTTATCTATCCTTCACATATATTACATTTGTTATAATAAAGCCCACAAAAATTTTATACTGAAACAACACACGAAAGAAAATTCTAAGACATTCTCAGTTTGCCTTATTTTAACGGCTTTGAAACCATTAACCATTGTTAAAGCTTTTAATGTCAACCTTGTTTCTCCTATAATACACACTAAAAAGAATGTTAATAAAAAAATGGCCCCAGAGTAAAGCAACAACATAATATATAAAATTCCATGTATGGATTGTCCCTCATTCTACCTCGGACAGTCGAGCAAGGGCTTAGAAGTAAGCTAAGCAGCATAAATACTCTGTAAAAACTGGGCAAAAATCTAATGCATTATTATTCATTAAGTGAACACAACCACCGAATTAATTGGATTGACAGTTCAGTAATTGCACGGTCAAGAGATGTCTTATCACGAAATCTTTAGAATCTGCTTTAATACAAACTTACTTTTCATTGTAATTTCAATGTTAGTCGTGGCCTTTTTCATTTAGACCCTTGTATCTGTAACATGTTTAAGAATGACCTCAAATATATAATTACTGACTTAAATAAAAATCAGTTGCCTTAGAGTTATTAAAAAAATAATTAAATTGTATTGTAATGTATGTCTGTCATTTTTTGTGAATATGGTTTTGTCTACCAGGTTCCGTATAGCTGTCACCTATAATCCTTTAATTGTCTGGAGATTGTATCTGAGATGATTGTCTTAAACCTTTAATTGCACCCATTGTTTATGCTTGTTTGGGAAGGTCTCTTATCTTCCAGGTGTGTCGGATTCTAGGCACTAATCCTTTTATAATCCCTATCTGTCAGTTATACGAACCTTCTTGTATTGTCTTTTCTCGTATTTTTGTCAGTAGCTGCTTCAGTAAAGGGCTTTTCAGCCGAAAGATCTCGCAGACTCCTTCGTTTATTTTTCCTTCGTGGCATTTATCTTTATTTATGGATTTATCACGTTCCTAACTTTCGTGATTCTGTTATTACATATATATATATATATATATATATATATAATATATATATATATCTTATATATATATAATATATATATATATATATATATAATAATTATATATGTGTGTGTGTGTGTGTGTGTGTGTGTGTGTCTGTGTGTATACATCATTCTCCTTTCTGAGAGCATACGGATTATTAATGCTTTGTGTATATATACATACATGACAGACCAAACTATTGTATACGCGCAACCCAATAATTCATTGACAATAAAATCATATCCATGGTAATACTGGTTCTTCCTGGAAGAGCCTTTGGAATAACTGGAGTAAACAATGACTTGCCTGAAACGATTTAGATAGCCAAGAGGATTTACTACCCATGCTGAAAACATAAGCTTGAATAATACTCAGGGACAGGAGTTCCGAAAAGATGGAGAGAGAGAGAGAGAGAGAGAGAGAGAGAGGAGAGAGAGAGAGAGAGAGCAAATTACAATTGATGTGCAATAACCTCCGGACCGAATTTAGTTTTATTCTCTACTTTTGTTTCCTCTACCTTTTTCCCTTCCTTTTTACTTCTTGCCTTTCAATAACGAGTTCAAATAACGTTCCTTCTTTTTTTTCTCTCTCTCTCTCTCTTAGAGACACACGCACTAATAACACTTCAACCCATAGAAATAACCCTTCATTTCGGGAACAGAATTCCCACCCCGGATAGGAAAACTTCAACCATAACTATCTGATCGAGAATCACTACTGTTCCTTTGTTAATCTGTACCGAGTGAATGTATGAAAGGGGATGGGTTTTGTGTGGATTTCTGTTTTTTTTTTATAGGCTTTCAGGGAGTGGAAATTGTTGTTATTATTATGTGCAGGAGCATCCGTGAGCGCCCGCACGACCATGATATATAGCGAAGGACTCACCACTAAGATTCAGTCCTCCAGCAACCATCGCTGTGACCATGCCCTGGAAGATCTGGGCGAAACGTCAGAGAGAGAGAGAGAGAGAGAGAGAGAGAGAGAGAGAGAGAGAGAGAGAGAGAGAGAGAGACTTGTAACAGTAATATGTATTATAGCAGTAATAAACATCATTCAATATGACTACACTGGATTTGACGATCCCCTTTGGCACGTTGCTTGCCAGTTTCAGCAACATTGAGAAATCCTTAATAAGGAAAATAGAGAAGACTCTATACAAAATTAATGGAGCTGATGCAGCAATCCTTTTCAACAAGACTTGTTTAAAAGAGGGTCTACTCCCAAGATATTATTATTATTATTAATTATTATATTATTATTATTATTATTATTATTATTATTATTTATTATTATTATTATTATTATTATTATTATTAAGGTAATATTTTCAGTAACCATTTCCCAATTATTAATTATTATTATTATTATTATTATTATTATTATTATTATTATTATTATTATTATTATTATTATCATTATTATTATTATTATTTATTTTTTTTTTATTTTTTTTTTTTATTTATTTTTTTTTTTGCTCAATCACAGTCCTCCAATTCGACTGGGTGGTATTTATAGTGTGGGGTTCCGGGTTGCACCCTGCCTCCTTAGGAGTCCATCACTTTTCTTACTATGTGCACCGTTTCTAGGATCACACTCTTCTGCATGAGTCCTGGAGCTACTTCAGCCTCTAGTTTTTCTAGATTCCTTTTCAGGGATCTTGGGATCATCCCTTGTGTTCCTATGATTATGGATACGATTTCCCCTGGCATATCCCATATCCTTCTTATTTCTATTTTCAGATCTTGATACTTATCCATTTTTTCACTCTCTTTCTCTTCAACTATGGTGTCCCATGTTATTGCGACATCAATGAGTGATACTTTCTTCTTGATTTTGTCAATCAACGTCACGTCTGGTCTATTTTCACGTATCACCCTATCCGTTATGATACCATAGTCCCAGAGGATCTTTGCCTGATCGTTTTCTATCACTCCCTCAGGTTGGTCCTCATACCACTTATTACTGCAAGGTAGCTGATGTTTCTTGCACAGACTCCAGTGTAGGGCTTTTGCCACTGAATCATGCCTCTTTTTGTACTGGTTCTGTGCAAGTGCTGGGCATTCGCTTGCTATGTGGTTTATGGTCTCATTTTTCGTATTGCACTTCCTAAATAATGGAGAGATATTATTTCCGTCTATCGTTCTTTGAACATATCTGGTTCTTAGGGCCTGATCTTGTGCCGCTGTTATCATTCCTTCAGTTTCCTTCTTTAGCTCTCCCCTCTGTAGCCATTGCCATGTGTCATCGCTGGCTAGTTCTTTAGTCTGCCTCATGTATTGTCCATGCATTGGTTTGTTGTGTCAGTCCTCTGTTCTGTTTGTCATTCTCCTGTCTCTGTATATTTCTGGGTCTTCATCTACTTTTATTAGTCCTTCTTCCTATGCACTCTTTAGCCACTCGTCTTCACTGGTTTTCATATATTGCCCCAGTGCTCTGTTCTCAATTTTGACGCAGTCCTCTATGCTTAGTAGTCCTCTCCCTCCTTCCTTTAGTAATATGTATAGTATGTCTGTATTTGCTCTTGGTTGTAGTTCTTTGTGTATTGGCATATGTTTCCTGGTTTTCTGATCTATGCTGCGGAGTTCTGCCTTCGTCCATTCCATTATCCCTGCGCTGTATCTGATTACTGGCACTGCCCATGTGTTTATGGTTTTTATCATATTTCCGGCGTTGAGTTTTCACTTGAGTATCACCTTGAGTCTCTGCATATATTCTTTCCTGATCGTGTCCTTCATCTCTTGGTGTTTTATATCCCCTCCTTCCATTATTCCCAGGTATTTGTATCCAGTCTCATCTATGTGTTTGATGTTGCTCCCATCTGGTAGCTTTATCCCTTCAGTTCTCGTTACTTTGCCTATTTGTAAGTTGACTTGGGCGCATTTTTCTATTCCAAACTCCATCCTTATGTCCCCAGATACAATCCTTACAGTCTGGATTAGGGTATCTATTTTCTTGATGCTCTTACCATACAGCTTGATGTCGTCCATGAACATCAGATGGATAATTCTGTTGCCTCTTTTCTTGAGTTGCTACCCGGCATCCATCTTATGTAATACTTTTGTCATGGGAATTATGGCTACTACGAAGAGTAGTGGGGACAGTGAGTCGCCCTGGAAGATCCCTCTCCTGATATTAACCTCTGTTAGTCTTATTCCAGAGCTTGTAAATATTGTATTCCAGTTGCACATGTATTTTTGTTTTTGGAGGAAGCTGAATGGTGTTTTCCTCTGCACCCAATATATTTTCAGGCATTCTATTAGCCATGTGTGTGGTATCGTGTCGAAGGCTTTCTTGTAGTCTATCCATGCCATGCTTAGGTTGGTTTTCCTTCTCCTACTGTTCTTCATTACCATTTTGTCTATCAGGAGCTGGTCTTTTGTGCCACTACACTTCCTTCTGCAGTCTTTCTGTTGGTGGGGGATGGTGTTTCTCTCCTCTAGGTAGTTGTATAGCCTTTCACTGATGATACCTGTTAGTAACTTCCATATTACTACAGGTAATAGGCCTGTAGTTACTAGCTATATTTCCTTTACTCTTGTCTTTTTGTACTAGGATGTTCTTCCTGTGGTCATCCATTTGGGTGCATGGTGATTTGAGATACAATGCTGGAGTTGTTCTGCTATTCGTGGGTGTAGGCCTTGAAGTTTTTTGAGCCAGTATCCATGGACTTCATCGGGACCTGGGCTTTCCAGTTGGGCATTTTCTTTAGTTGGTGTCTGACTGTGTCTGTCGTGATCTCTGTGAATCTTTGTTTTATTCTCCCTGTTTCTTCTGCCTTGACTTCCTGGAGCCATGCTGCATGTTTGTTGTGTGATACCGGATTGCTCCATATGTTTTCCCAGAGTCTCTTACTTGGTTCGGCTTTAGGAATTTCTTGGTGGTTGTCTTCCCCTCTTAGTTGGCTGTATAGACTTTTCATGTTGGTTCCGAATAGTTTGTTCTGTTGGTATCCCTTATTCCTGTTCATGTACCGTTGGATCTTATATGCTTTGGCCTTAAGCCTTTGTTTTACATCTTGTATTGTGCTGTTTAGTCCCCTCTCTTGTACTTTGTATTTCTCGTTGAGTTCCTCCCTTGTTTTCATGCTCCTTAGCCTTTTTTCTGCCATCTCTTTCAGTTTACTCCAGTTTTTCCAGGCGCCTTTTCCAAGGAGGTTGCTGTTTTGGTTTCTGTTGGGTTGGTTGTGCTGGTGGTGTCGGTGTTCAAATCCCTATCAGTTCTGCTACTAATCTTGCTCCTGCATATGCCAAGTTATTTGTTTCTGTGATACTGGTGGTGTGTATTATGCCCATTATTTCATTGACCTCACTTGTTTTCTCCCTTAATTTCTTGGTGTTGCAGGTTTTCATGGAGGGGATCTTTGTTCTCTCTGTTATCTGGTCTGGCCTCCATCCATTGTCTAAGTTTTTATTATTATTTATTGTTATTATTATTATTATTATTATTATTTTATTATTATTATTATTCTTATTGTTATTATTATTAACTGGTAAAATAAGAGCTTCATTAATACAGGTTTTATTGAAATGGCTATTTCAGCGCGTTTATTTTGTTTATTCTCTATTCTTATCATTTACGTTTCCTCTTTACTCTAATTGGCTAGTAATACGCCAAATAGGGATTCATGTCAAAAACGTGGTATTTGTCAAATTGAATATATTATAAAAAATGCAGTATAAATTGGATCTAAAGCCTAATTGTCAATTAGTTTTAAGAGAAACTTCTATACAAAATAAACGCGGCTGAAATAGCCATTATTTTCAATAAATCCTATTATTATTATTATTATTATTATTATTATTATTATTATTATTATTATTATTATTATTATTATTATTATTATTATTATTATTATTATTATTATTATTATTATTGCAGTTGTTTTACTAGTAGTAGCAGTAGTAGTAGACGCAGCAGTGCGTACAAACCGCGTCTGTTTTAAATTTCACCAAGAACAGTGACCCATCAAACGGTATGGAATCTTACGAGATACCACCTACGATGACTTCCTTGTACTAATTACCAAACCTTATTTCCTAAGCGAAAAATTATTATTTGAATAAATATAGAAAACGTATGAAGTTTGAAGCTTTGGTTGAGATGTATTTTCCATCTGGTGGGTAACATTATAATCTCACTTTCTTGAAATTGAAGACCACATTTAGACGCTAGACTCTCCTAACTGGCTATAAGGAGAAACGATTGATGATAAAAGATAATACCTAACTCTGCTCTAGAGTCTAGAGCAGTGGTTCTGAAGTCGGGGAGTGTCAGCAATTTCCAGGAAAGGCGCGAATCCCAGGGGAAAAATAGGAAATTCTCTGATTATATTCACTATTGTCTCAACAAGAGTGAGGAACTAATATTCAGAAGTTTATGTAAATGCAAAAGTACCGTCATATAACATTAGTTCCCAACAGTATACTGCTCTAGTTAGACTTGTTGGTCTTTGTATGTTTTGTAATTATTGATCTCCTTATCCCTCGAAACCCCGTCTCTCTCTTCTTTTTTTTCTATTTCCCCTTAAAACTGGGAGGGGATTCTCATAAATGGATGGGGGAACGACCAACTCGTACAGAGGGCGTGGTAATAAAAATTCTAAGAACAACTGGACTAGGGTGTATAAATATTCAAGACGTTAAGACAGTCTACAATGGGGATAAAAGTAGGTGCAATTAGCTATTCCGTCTGCAGGTGACCTGTGGGATAATCTTACTGTCAAAACATATTATAGATCATAGGTGACAACACCATTGCTAAACAGCAATGACGTTATGTACCACCGTTATGCGATATCCTTACGGGCCCAGTACGGTATTGCGTTCCTGACGTGCGTCAAAATACAGCCTCTTTTGTGTGTGTGTGTGTGTGTGTGTGTGTTATATATATATATATATATATATATATATATATATATATATTATATATATATATATATTTGTTACATATTCGGGTCTACTACAAGCTGCAGTAAGACGGTGCTTGTTTTACGTAGGAGGCATTCTCTCTCTCTCTCTCTCTCTCTCTCTCTCTCTCTCTCTCTCTCTCTCTCTCTCTCTCTCCGTGCATCTGTGGCTAAATTGCAATGGGAGCAGAGGTACTTGTGCAATCTCCTGAACACACTCATGATGCACTGAAAGTAAGCTAAAGAACGTGACCTGTCCTAAATTCTCCCCGATAACATCGCTACTGAACGCTAGGAAATATCGTTTCAGAAGAGTTACGATCTCCTGAGAATATCTTCTCCTAAACTTCACTGACTTTAAATGATTATTTTTAGGTGCTATTTTGTGTTTGTCTTGTGAGTTGTATGTAGTTGTGTAGGTTGAAATAGGGCGTTTGTTCTTGGGGATTATTATATATATTTTTTTTTTATTTTTTTTTTTCAATCAATGATTATATTCCCCATCATTCTAATAATTCCCTTAAACTGATTTTAACCTTCATTATATGAAATCAAATAAAAAAAAGGAGGTCGGACGGTTTGGGGAGATACTACCTGTGTTTTTGTCAAGAACCTGAATCTAATCTTGCACTGGTGCGGAGACCTAATATGTAAAACAAAAGGTGAAAAATCAATTTGCTCTTCTTTTCATCCTTGTATTATCCCAAGTTCTCTTTTTGACGATTTCGCCTCAGTGACATTTATAATGATTTTTTTAATTCCCTGACTCAGACCATAGAACCATTTTTTTTCTTGGGGTGAAGTAATTAATTTTTTTTATTCAGCAAGATAATTGCCCGTCTCATTAGCGTACACACACACACACACACACACACATGCGCACGCGCGCGCAGGTTCTGGTAAGTAACCGGCTCTAGTATGTCAAATAGCGATTACAACAGGGGTATGTAACATCTTGTTGTTTGTTAGATATTCCAGCTGTAACTTAATCGAACGATGGGTCAAGTGTTTCAAAATTGACTACTAATTCTGTGCAGGATTTCGTGCTCGATTCAGGAGTTTATAAGTGCGTATGGTGTCTATCAGTATTGAAAGGTATAATTTGTTCTGCCTTTTATCAAAATAGCAGATTTATGAACTTTTAGAACTGGGCTGCATAGTATCCATTATTTCGACAGCAAAGCATACCATTAATGCACATTTACTTTGATTTAGATTTTTTCAAAACCAACATATAAGGTTATTACAGCTACTCATTTCACCAAAGGTTGTCAATCTGAGGTAGTACAATTTTGACTGTAAGAAGTGCTAAATTTAGGTCTTGGCGAAATAGGGTATTTTAGACCCATTCCGGTATCCGCTGTCTTTGATGTACAACACTTGAAAAAGCCAGCCGAGGATCTGTTGGGAGAGTTCCTACAAATAACTTATCTAAAAAAATCTGATTTTTTTCCACAATAATCTCATCGTTATGGGGGAACCCAAAAATTTAGACAATTCTATGAACGCTTCCAAATAAGGCGTGACTAACTACTATAATATCTTATGCCACATAAATCGACTTCTCTAATGATAAAAAAAAAACACTGATTTTTTACGGCAATTTATGTTAAAAGTAGTCATGCGCTATTTAACATAATTATATGAAAAAATGTGTTTCTTCACTCTTCTTCCTGTTAGATTTATGACCGATAAAAACTGCTCGGTTAAAGTATTTTACATCTTGTCGCATAAGTTGTTTTTTTTAGTACTTCAAGGCTGATATTCATGATGTAAAGTGTTATTGAACAAGATAATCGCCTTCTCTTAAGCGCGCACACACGCAGATACACACATACACACACATATATATAAATATATATATATATATATATATATATATATATATATATATATATATATATATATATATATATATATATATATATATATATATATATATATATATATATATATATATATATAATATATATATATATATATATATATATATATATAATGTTATCCGTCAGGCCTAGAGCTTCCTAGCCGTAAGGTTCTTGCATAACAAAGTTGATGGCCGTTACCGTTTTCTCTTGCCATATATTTTGAACCACTCTACGTCAGCTCTCCCTTTTAACTATTTTGTCCTTGTACTTTTATTTTCTCCATGAAATTTGTTATTTATCTCTTTCCAGTCGTTTATCAGACTTGGTCTTACTTTTTTTATTATTTTCGCAAGCTTTCAGGTACTCATCATGTATTCCCCTTCCTCTTTCGCATTATATTTCACTCATTTCAAATATTCTTTGTTGTTTGAATATCGTTTTCCCTTGTCTCTTACTAATCAACTCATCTCGACTATCATTTCCTCACACACAGCTTCAATTCTCAGTGAATTTCTTTCTACTCGTTCTTGTTGACATCTGGAAAACTGGTAGTTTTAATGTCACGTATCGATATATCGAATAACATTTTTGTGCTTTCTCTCTCTCTCTCTCTATCTCTCTCCCTCTCATTGTGGAGAAATATAAGACAGCATTGGAGGAGCATTATACATGCGTGAAATGGAATGAATTGCTCTGTCTGTCTGTCTGTCTGTCTGTCAGTTTCTCTCTCTTCCTGAGTGTGTGTGTGTGTGTGTGTGTGTGTGTGTGTGTGTGTGTGTGATAGGTGTGTGATGCCTCCTTTAGATCTATTCATTATTCTTATGTATACAACAACTGTTTATCTGTTTATTGCTTGAGCGTCCGACGCGCAATAACTGCATTTTGGCAGTTCAATCGAAACGGCCGGTCCCATTGCCTCTTCCGGCAAAAGCGAGAGAACCGCTAACTCCTCAGAGACACATTTTCGGGACTGAAACTCTCGTGAAGCTGATGATGCAGGGACGCAGTCACTCGACCTGGAGGAACCAGTCCTACGACCGAATGTATAGCACAATTAAGATATTTTCAGACCCTATAATGTGCCTTTTTTGTTTTTCGAAGTCTGCTCGACCCTGTATTATGTGACCTCAATTTATTTGTTTTCACATACTTACGAATCAACTAGATTTATTTTTGTTTAAAACTAACCAATTTATTTGTTGCCTGTAGTTCCAGGGTAACCATTATATTAGTCGTCATTTGTATATAGCTAACCACCCTACTTTTTGTCTTTTGTTTATGGCCAACCAGACTACCAGCCGTCTTTTGTTTAAAACCAAAAACATTTTTTGTTTGTAACAAAGCTCGTTCCATTATACTGGAATATATTATTTGTAATCCATTCACTTTGATATCATCAACAATGAGCTCAGATGTCATTTTAATTTGTTATAATATATAAACTATGTATCTATTATATCCGAAAATCATAAAATGAATTTTGCTCTTTTCTGTCGAATGAGCATTTCACCGGACTCCTATTTCATTGTGTCGGATAAACCAGTAAAATTATGAATAGAAAAGAATAATAAACACAGCATGAGGCTTTCATCAACATTCTGCATTATACATTGTATTTGCAACGTAAATTATTAGATGATACATGCGTCATTTTAAAGAAAATTCAGTTTCTAATTTTGACTGAAGGTACTTGTTGAAATTGATTCATGATAAAGGATGAGAGCAATTTTGCAATTTTTTCTTTCTCATTATGCACTGAAGCGCATTAATTTAAACTAATATGCCATGAATCTATTGAACAAACATGAGAGATTTAAATAAAGATGATGTATATGATAAAGTATTCAATGGTATGTACAACAGACGGCTTTATCCTAAACACACAGGACGGCCCTGAGCAGGAAATCATGAACAGAGACGTGTCATAGATGAATGAACCTTACCTGGTTTCTAAAGAAGAGGAGGGAGTGAAAAGAAAAAAGTAAAAAATGCGCCAAAAAACTTTTTTTGTACAGCGTGCAATGCTGTATGAAACTCTCAGCCACGACCCATGAAACTCTCACCGGCCATAGGGACATATGCCGTTGCGTTGCCAGACGCACGATCAGGGCTTACTTGAACCTTAAATAAACTAACAACTACGGAGCTTAGAGGGCTGCAATTTAGTACGTTCGATGATTGGAGGGTGGATGACCAACATACCAATTTGCAGCCCTCTAGCCTCAGTAAGTTTTAAATATGAGGGCGGACAGAAAATGTGCGCACGGACAGACAAAGCCATCTAAGTAGTTTTCTTTTATAGAAAATTAGAAAAGATACGCTATCTAAATGGTTGAATCTTGGATCGATCAGGAAAAGGGAAAGACTAAGTTCCCAAAGAAAATGGATCGACGAGAGAACAGAATCAGAAATTAAGGCGGCTGTTTCATTACCCAACCACAGAAGATTGCCTTTGATATATTAAAAGTATACATTATCACGCTATGATTCAAAAAACTTCTCACAGCGGTCACTTGAAAGGCGAGTTTAATCCATTTTTAAGACAACTGAAATTATGGCAAATTTATAAAGATTTACCGTTAACTGAATTTGGAACGAATGAAAGCAGGTTTCATTCAAGGGAATAGTCACCTATCTCTGAAATGTGATTGAACTATCAATATTTTCACTGAAAAACGCTTACAGACTTTAAAAATTAACCAAAGAAAGGGTATTAAAATCCCAGGGTCAAATTGCCAGAAATTCCGCAGAATTTTTCAGGGGATCCAGGGTGTCGAAGACGTCTTGGTGGCATTTTGGGAACCGAGGAAACCGCTGACTTGCAAAAGGAAATTATATGGGGTGGATCGAACTGAAAAGGGATATCATATAAGATAAGGATCAATAAGTTATCAGGTTTAAGGAAAGGCAAAAAATTTTGATCTTTTTTATCGGTAGGGAAAATATCAAGATATTTTATTTTGTCTAGGAAGCGGCAAACATTCGAGTTTCTGCATGTCATATGCAAATAAATACTATAACCTTTTCGATAGGCACTAACTAAATAAGGCAAGTAACTTATCCCAGTATTATAATTGTAACAGAAAGAATATAATCATATTTTTTCCAAGCTTATTCGCCAAACTAAGTCAGCAGTGCACGGAATCTTCCAGAGTACAGCCAAGTGACCGTGCAATTGACTTACAAGAGTTCACTGGAAAACTACAGATTTTCATAGTAAACTATGGGTGTATAACTTTGATGGAATATCATAGGGGTTTTCTACAGTGAGAACAACTGCTAGCAAATAGAACGTCAAGACTGTTTTTTCTTTGTTTAGAAAGTAAAATGTTGCAGAACCTAACATAATTACACCAGACGAATGACTACTTAGTGGTCCATTTCTTATCAAGACTTTCTGCAGCTGTGCCCTCTCTCTCTCTCTCTCTCTCTGTCTCTGTCTCTGTCTCTGTCTCTGTCTCTGTCTCTCTCTGTCTCTCTGTCTCTCTGTCTCTCTCTCTCTCTCTCTCTCTCTCTCTCTCTCCCCTTGATCATCAATAGGCATTTTCTTTATTGGCAATATGATCACAACGATAGCAGTGGACATAGTTCAGCTATAAAAATCTATTTATTAGAATATATTTGAAGATAAGACATCGAAGGCCTTTTGATTGAATTTAAATGTGCCTTTAGGATGCCATAAAATAACATAAGTTTATAGGATTCATGCCAATACAAAAGGCCAAAAAAGCTGTTATGATATACTGGAACCCAACCGCCACCGCCCCCCCCCCCCCCCCCCCCTCTCTCTCTCTCTCTCTCTCTCTCTCTCTCTCTCTCTCTCTCTCTCTTCGCAGTTGTTATATATTTCATATCAAGATTTTCCGTGTTATCGACCTAAAGAAAAGCATTAAAATGTGTTATTTTCAACTCCAGATTTTTTTTTTTTTTTTTTTTTTTTTTTTTTTTTTGACAGGTTGATTATAAAATTCATAGGCAAATGATATAGTATATACTCTGTAATTTTCGCTTGAATAGATAAGTCAGAACTCCCCGGGCTTAATTCTGAAATCTTGTCGATTTGATCGAATATTTATGAGCAGTCAGAACTTCAAAATTTCCATATTCTTACTTTGATGATTTTGCTCTGGAAAGATTCCAAATCACTAATGGAAAGCTAACACTGGGAGCTCAACCCAATGTAGTTATGTGCCCAGCGGTTTAAGAAACACATAATGTAATTCTTAATATTTATTCTTTAAGGCCTGAGGACTGGAAATGTTATATGGATAGTTTTACTGACTTATTGATGAGGAAACTGTCCGGGGAAGCAAATATCCTGAAAATCCCACGGAAATGGGAATTTCAAGAGCCCTTATCTCAAACGTCAGTGATGGCCATTAAATCTTAAATTCTGTGATATTTCCATTTGGTACGATTCCTTCTTAATATTTCCGTTTTATTTCACTTGTACTTTAGCCTCATAAGGCTACTGAGAGGAAAAATACCGAATCATTTCACTGACCCCAATAACCAACTCAGCTTATATCCCAACCTACAAAGTTATAGTGTTGACGAGGTAATCCATAGACACTGCTGGCCTCAATCTGTCTACAAGCCCTCTTACATGTAAATGTTTTTTTCATCTATGTCGTATCAGAGCCCTGTCTATGTGTTTACAACGAAGTTAAGAGTCATTTTTTGCGTTGCGAGAGTTATTCGGCCATCATGGTTTCCATTGCTTTTATGAAGATGTCAATTAACAGATGCAGATAACGGATGTTTATTCCATGTTATTGCGTGATATAAAACAAACCAAAAAAATATTATTACGTGAAGCAAAATATATTTAGGGCAAAAATACCAAGTACAAAATGCGCTGAAATTTCTCCTGCTCAACCGAGTTTTCTGCACTAGACGCTTCCCATCAGCTTTCAGTCACGGCCCGGTGATGGCCTGTCCTACAGCGTTGCCAGACGCACGATTACGACTAACTTTAACCTTAAAGAAGATAAAACTTTCCAAGGCTAGAAGGGCTGCCATTTGGTATGTTTGATGATTGGAGGGTGGGTGATCAACATACCAATTGTAGCCCTCAAGCCTCAGTAGTCTTTAATTAAGAAAAAGTTCCGAATGACAGACAAAGCCATCTCAATAGTTTTCTTAAATAGAAAACTAAAAATTAATATTTTTGTTTTTTTCGGAGATGTGTAAACAGCAGGTTTCCATGGTAACAGCTATGAGATGATAAGTAAAAATTTGTATTACAGTTGTTAGGAACCAAAAGCAACGCAAAATGTTATTCCCCGCCGGTACTAAAGTATACTTCAGAGGTAACTCTACCTTGTGTATTGCTGTTTTACTAAATTTTTTGCGTGTTTTTTTGGCAAAGCGAGCCATTTGATATTAGATTCCGTTTGCGAATCAGGAATTTCCATTCTGGTTACTACAAAGATAAAATAAAAACCGACATCGACTGAATGTCTATATTACTAGGTCAAAGGGAATATTTTTACCCTTTCAAAGGAATTAAAGACAATTCATCTCTTTATTCCATTTCATGTCCTTTTCCAAGACAGGCAACAAACCTGTACTTACATTGTAATGAAGCTTTCATACAAATGCACTTTCTTTATGTTGAGTTTGCAAAAGTTAGCTGTAGTTCTGTCATTAATAGTTTCCATTAATTTTTGCATGAAAGTGAGCCTTCAGGAGGCGCATGTGTAAAATAATACGGTATCTTTATGTCTCAGTGTATATATATATATATATATATATATATATATATATAATATATATATATATATATATATATATGTATGTATATGAAAATAATACAGGTATCTTTATGTCTCAGTGTATATATATATATTATATATATATATATTATATATATATATATATATATATATATATATATATATATGTATGTATATGTATATATATATATATGTATATATATATATATATATATATATATATATATATATATATATATATATATATATATATATATACTATATATATATATATATCGTATATATATAAGTTCTATATATATAGTATATATTATATATATATTAATATATATTCTATTTATATATATAATATATATATATATATATATATATATATTATATATATATATATAAAGAGAGAGAGAGAGAGAGATGCGAGAGAGAGATGAGAGAGAAGAGAGAGGAGAGAGAGTTTGCAAAGAAAGAAGAATTATTTGCATCGTACCTTTCATTGTTATTGTAATTTCTCGCATGCCCCTTGGAGGTAATAAAAGTTATATTCAATTAAGGCTTGTCTTAAATAGCAAAGGAATACCTCGCAACATTTTGCGTTTAGTATTTCTAAAACTTTCAGTTAAAATTTATTAGAGACGAGACCAAAATATCTCTTTGTAAAACAAAAGGGTGAACGACGACATTTAAGAAAACCGGCAACAATAACAATTTATCACAAGAATGCTTTCGTTGAAAGGTGTATTGGACTGATCATGAATTTCCACGTGCATTATAATACGAAATGGCTTCCTTAACTTAGATAAGTTTTTTCTACCAACAGTTCAGAATATATTTGTCTGTTCTGGAGATATATTGTTAATGCCGCGTGCCATCTTCACAAAATTAATTTCAAAACAAAATACGATAATTACATTCGTTAAAATTTTTACTAAAGATATTAACGGAAAATTTTAGCCGTGCCTTTGAACCACAGCTGATAACAAAATAGAGAGGCAAGGTTGGGTATGAGTGTGCATATAAGTTCATTAAATGGCTTAGTCCCAACTTCTACTATGGTGTGTGGCTTGGTTGGCAGCGGTCTTGCCTTCCAAATGAAAGTCCTCGGTTATATCCCAATGTGAGTCTCTTCGTTCAAATTTTCTGTTTAATCTTTAACGCGAAAATTCCATGGAAGTCAATTCCCCAGTATGCGGTCTACGTACATGGCTATACTTTGATATCCTGTTGGAACGCAATCAATTTTCAAAAGGGAAACTATTCCGTACACATTCATAATCAACACGAAAGTTACTAAATGTTGAGAGTAACCATTCACGTAGAAATCAATATTGGGGAAGCTTTATAAAAGATGCTTTAAAAGTTAGCCAGAGATGGTGATTAGGACGGACATGGCCCAATTACGTATAGATTTTCTCGTTTTGAATTTGGCTTCCTTAATTATTGAAAACCGGGAACTGCTCCGGAGGCTCCCAGTTATCAAATCTCAGGTTTTCACGGACATGGAGATGATTTTGAACATATTCTTATTTGAATATTTTAATATTAAGTTATATATTAGAGCTTTGTAAGTGGGCTATCTGAACTACATGTTTTTCAATAATGTTAAGTATGGTGTTCATAATACAGCTACATCTGTAAAATTCATAAGTGATGTTTGATGGGAATTGTTGAATTCTTGAATTTCTGTAACTTGATTACTTACACGGCAAAATAATAATAATAATAATAATAATAATAATAATAATAATAATAATAATAATAATAATAATAATAATAATAATAATAATAATAATAATAATAATAATAATAATAATAATATGTGGTGCCGTGGCAGAGTGGGTTAGGTCGTCAATGGACTGGTTAAGAAATACGCCCTTAAGAGACATCGATAAATCGCCGGCACAATTAGCGATGGGACGACAACTCAGAGACTCAGTCCCCATGATTAAAATCTATCATAAGATAACAGAGCAGTGGGCAGACATTATGCAAACGGGTACGAAAGTAGCAGTGCAAAATGTTGTCTCTAAGGCCTGGGATAGTATTGCAAAAGTCATTGAAATGAAAGGAGACCGCCAATATGTCATAAAACTAGATAGTAGTGGAAAAATATCAACGAGAAACAGAAAAAACCTTTGGGAAATAAGAGTGCAGGATTCCCCACCTACTCGTTCACTTTCCCCCGCTGACTCGTTAGCTGACCGCCAACCTAGAAGAGAGACGAGGAAAATATATCCTCCGAGTTGGCATAAAAACTATATTTTGTGAGATTTCAGTTATGTACAATTTCATTTCCCTTTAGTTATGAACAACTTGATTTTTCTGTTTGCACTGAATATGTGACCATTTTGTAATAACTTGTCAGTTTCATGCAACTAAATGTCAACCTACTTTGTAATATGCACGTAATCACATTCCACTTATATGATTTGTTTTCTCTTTCATATAACACCATTTTGTCGTCAGTATGCCTTACACTTCTCTTCTGTATAACACTTGATAT
>NC_087201.1:151348125-151380625 GCF_015104395.2 Macrobrachium nipponense | reverse complement strand
TTTAGCTTACAATTACGTTTTTCGACCATTTCGATTGCGTCAAAGTTGACCGTACATAGTAATTTTTCCAATTATCGTAATTTATATGCAGATATTTCAGAAATGAGAAAACTTCAACCTTTAATTATTTTTTGTTGTTTTTTTGCATAAATTTACGCACATTTTGATATTAGAAACTGTATAAAACGGCTAATATGAAAAGGAGCAAATATTAGGATAATGCGATCTACGCATTTCGGAGATTTTCGGCCGCGAAGCGGCTCGCGGAGGGTAAGAAAGATATTTTTTTCAAAAATTCACCATAAATTACAATATTGTTCTAGAGACTTCAAATTTGTTTCTAAATGAATATACATAAATGAATATTACTAGGCCGTAAGAGATATAGCTTACAATTACGTTTTTCGACCATTTCGATTGCGTCAAAGTTGACCATATAGTGTCCAATTATCGTAATTTATATGCAGATATTTCAGAAATGAGAAAGGCTACAACCTTTAATTGTTTTTTGTTGTATTCTTCATGAATGTGCGCATTTTGATATATGAAACTCTATAAAACCGGCTCAATGATGAAAAGGTGCAAATGCTTAGTGATAATGCGAATTACTACGCATTTTCTGGAGATTTTCGGGCCGCCGCGAAGCGGCAGCGCGGAGTGGGAAGAAAGATATTTTTTTCAGAAATTCACCATAAATCACAATAGTTTCTAGAGACTTCCAAATTTGTTTCAAAATGAAGAATAAATAAATGAATATTACTAGACCGTAAGAGATTTAGCTTACAAATTACGTTTTTTCGACCATTTTCGATTGCGTCAAATTTGACCTACGTAGTTTTTTTACCAATTATCGTAATTTATATCCAGATATTTCAGAAATGAAAAAAGCTACAACCTTTAATTATTTTTTGTTGTATTTTTCATGAATTTGCGCACATTGTGATATATGAAACTCTATAAAACGGCTAATAGGAAAAGGAGAAAATATTAGAATAATGCGATCTACGCATTTCGGAGATTTTCGGCTGCGAAGCGGCGCGCGGAGAGAAGAAAGATATTTTTTTCAGAAAATTCACCATAAATCACAATATTGTTCTAGAGACTTCAAATTTGTTTCAAAATGAAGATAAATAAATGAATATTACTAGTCGTAAGAGATTTAGCTTACAATTACGTTTTCCGACCATTTCGATGCGTCAAAGTTGACCGTACATAGTTTTTTTTCCAATTATCGTAATTTATATTGCAGTTGTATTTCCGAAAGGAAATCGAAGAAAAGCTACAACCTTTAATTATTTTTGTTGTATTCTTCATGAATTTACGCACATTTTGATATATATAACTCTATAAAACGGCTAATATGAAAAAGGAGCAAATATTAGGATAAGGCGCTCTACGCATTTCGGAGATTTTTCGGCGCGAAGCGGCGCGCGGAGGGAAGAAAGATATTTTGTTCAGAAATTCACCATAAATCACAATATTGTTCTAGAGACTTCAAATTTGTTTCAAAATGAATATAAATAAATGAATATTTCTAGGCCGTAAGAGATTTAGCTTACAATTGCGTTTTTCGACCATTTCGATTGCATCAAAGTTGACCATACGCAGTTTTTTTTCCAATTATCGTAATTTATATGCAGATATTTCAGAAATGAGAAAAGCTACAACCTATAATTGTTTTTTGTTGTATTTTTCATGAATTTACGCATATTTTGATATAGAAACTCTATAAAAACGGCTAATATGAAAAGGAGCAAATATTAGGATAATGCGATCTACGCATTTCGGAGATTTTCGGCCGCGAAGCGGCGCGCGGAGGGAAGAAAGATATTTTTTTTCAAAAATTCACCATAAATCACAATATTGTTCTAGAGACTTCAAATTTATTTCAAAATGAAGATAAATAAATGAAGATTACTAGACTGTTATGTATTTTGCTTACCCAAAAATACCAACATAAAAAAAATTAAAGATATATATATATATATATATATATATAATATTATATATATATATATATATATATATATATATATACTATATATATATATAGATATAATATATATATGTATGTGTTTCTTTATTTATTACATTTTCCGATTCTGGTACGAATACATAAATAAAAGGAATGCAGGCTGACAACTTTTCTTTTTGCATACAATGAAATATCGTATTCATGCATAATACTGAGATATAAAAACTTGAAAATAAATAAAAAAAAAAATAAATATAAAACAAATGCAGAATACTTCACTCCTAATCCTGACTCTTTCGTTCTATTCTTGTTTTCTCCCTCCTCCATTGAAGAGTCTTGCATTTTTTTCCTCTCGACATGACGAGGTACAGGTGGAGGAGGGAGACGCGCGCCCTTACGGCCGCTGAGTCGCACTCCAATAGAAGACCGCACATGGTATTTGCGGTCACACTCCCCGAACCTGCATATGTAATAATTACATATATAGATTTACAAGATCTGTAAATATAAACCCATGACCTGAGGTCATGGCATTAGGAGGTTCTACGTGACCAAAGCAGACCTAGATTACGCTATGCGCTGTCTGCAGTAGCCTGATCTAGCTCAAAGCTTTGTCAACATTTTATGTTTATGATAACTTTGCACAACAACTTCCATGGGAAGCGGTTGACCTGTTAACCTACGCCGGAAACTTGTAACTTCCGAGCCGGCGGACTACGTATGTTTTTATATGAATTGCTGAGATAGCTAATGTTCCGCTATCGACGCGATGCTTTAGAATGGCAGTTCCACGCCAACCATCAAACATATCGGTCTTCCGACCGAGCTTACATCTTCCTAGTATGGAGTTACAGAATAAAGTTGTTATCTTGTTCAACTTGCCTGTTTGAATCATCTCCTTTAGTCAAGAAAGAACCACTCTACTAAGATATCCAAGGGCGATGAGAGGAACCAAAATACTACGAATGACAGTCGTAAGGAGAACACAAAAAGTCTATCGCCAAGCGATAAGACTTAGATGTGGTGGCAGCGTATAACGAAGAACATAATTAACAAGACCCATATCAGCCGACCGAAGGTCTACAAGAACTAACTTCCACCTTCAGCATCAAACTAAACAGAGGAAACGGGATCTTCAATCAACGCAACAGTTTATGAAGACGCAACTATGTCCTTCATCGAGAGGAATACAAGCATTTAACACCGACGTTTGAGCAACTGTTGTCACGTATCTTCGAGAATCTACACCGGACGAGAGCAGCATCGAACATCAACGGAAAGAAAGAAAAACAACACAGGGGAACATCACCCGATCACGAGCAAGGACGCAGAGTGTACAGCTAGACGCAGTAGGTGGCAAGGACGGAGGCTGTGACGTCATCAATCTTGGACTTCCCCACGCATCGTGCACCGAGAGAAGACCGTGACGTCATCACGACTTCCGACGCGAGACTTCGACAGGAACTGAGACGTCATCCCATGTCAACAATCCTTCGCAATATAATAAAATCTTGGAGCTAAGTACCATTTTTATCTATTCAGGTCTTTCCTCAGTGAAGTGTTGTTCATCAAGAGTCGATCATCCAGTATTCTGGGGGGTGAGTTGTTCGCCATATTAATCTTCCTTCATTACAGAATCAATCTTCAACTGCGAGTTCTCGCCCGCAGATTAATTTTTTTTCTCTTCTCGTTGTCATTAACCGTTTCTTGCAGGAATTCTCCGTATAATATTTTAT
The DNA here is from genome assembly GCF_015104395.2 of Macrobrachium nipponense. NCBI lineage: Eukaryota > Metazoa > Arthropoda > Malacostraca > Decapoda > Palaemonidae > Macrobrachium > Macrobrachium nipponense. The sequence goes on along the minus strand of NC_087201.1, from coordinate 151,376,914 downwards.
CATATTATCTGTATTTTTGTATCTTTTGGGGGATTCTCCTATTATTATAACACACTTATACAGTACATTGCTTATGCGTTTACGTAGTGGTCGAGTGTACTCTTATAGATATTTTGATAGGATTGCAAAGGAATAAAAGTGATAAGAAAAAAGTGAAAGTCGAAATGGCAACTACTCCGACTGGCAACCCAATGTGGTGACTCTCGTTAGCGCGAGGTCAGCGATTGTCCCTTTTCAAGGTCGGGTCAATGGGTTCCTGCCTCAAAATGTTGAGGCATGGATCTCATCTGTAGACGCTCATTTAAATGCGAAAAGCATCACAGACCCAGCAGTACAATTACAGGAGGCCAAGAGCTTCATTGACTTTGCAAAAGGTGACGCAAGTGCGTATCTAAGGGGGGTTTCTTTCCAAGAGGCGCTTACATGGGACGAGTTCAAAATTAGATTACGTGCCGTGTATGGAGGTGAAGAGGCTTTAGATGGTAGTAGTTGGCATTGAGAAATATCCTTAACCAAGCCTCCATGACTCAGCTCAATGTTGTCGAGCGGGCGGCGCTAATTGCCGACCGGCTAAATGAATATCAGGATAGTTTAAGTAACTCCGGGTGGGTTGCGGGTGCTAAAATCAAAGTGAAAGATTTTATCCGTTTGATCTACCTGACGTCTATCACTGCAATGTTGCCTGAAGCGTTAGTACGGTGTTTTGATAAAAAATTGCAGCCCGACAGTACGGAATTAGATGTGTATAAACAAATAAAAAAACACATGTCTAAATGTACCGACCTAGATCCTTCGCTCATTCAAGTTTTTGCAAAAAATGAGAACAAGCCACAACAAGTAAATGTGGTACATAATAATAATCAAGTTGCAGGGATGGTTTGTTATAACTGTAAACGACCAGGTCACATGATTTCAGACTGTCGGACGCGTTTTTGTTCAATACACAATAGTTCAACTCATTCATATAACCGTTGCTACTCGAGGAATCAACAGCAGAATGCTACAAACACGCAACCAGTTGCCAGTGCAAATAAAAAGAAGGGTCCTCAGTACTATAAGAAGAAACAACCAAACGGAAATTCTGCACAACAGCAGAAACAAACAAATCGTGCTTCAGGTACCTCTGTTCCTGGGCCGTCTAGCCAGAACTCGCAAGGCAAGCGAATTTTCAAGGTGTGATAAACAAAACGAATACCACGTAGTTCACTCCAAGGGGGGAGAGGGCGATGTTGGGTCATCAATATCAACATCTTTTGTATCAAATAATCAGTTTAATCATTTATCAGATCATTGTGAGGCAATTGATTTTCCTATGAAACACACGGCCGAATCAAAAAAATCTGTGCAGGTTCCCGTAGATTTGCAACAAATTCATGCAATTATTAGTCAAGACGAGTTGCGACCAACCTTACATGCAGTAAATTTGGACCATAAGTCATTCACTTTGTTCTTTGATTCTGGTAGTCCACGTAATATCATGGATTTAAGAAACTCATCATTTACTCTTTTCAAATTTCCCTATAGAAAAGTCCGGAGTAAGGCTCTCAGGCATTGGGAATAATGAATTAAATGTTTTGGGCGTAACTCATGTACAGTACAAGGTCGGTAAGCGCACGTTTGCTGATACCTTTGTCGTTGTACAAAACATTAATATGTATCCCGCAGTAATTATCGGATACCCGTCTATGGGCACTCAAAATATTATCTTAGCACCTGCAAAACACGGCGTGTATATCAAAGGAAATTCTATAGGTCTTCTAATACCCTAAAATCAGTTTTAGATAATAAAGAGACAGACAGAGTTGTCACTTACATTACGGAACCAATCACCTCTCTCATGAACCAAGAAATAATACAGGCAACCCAACAGAACTCTCGCTCACCCGTAATATCAGCTTGCACGCAAACTCTCGGAGCCTAACGTAACTTCAAATATATTAGTGCGTGTAAAGAGAACCTTGCCAGGATCTGAAACATTAATCCTTTCCGAAACTCTGAAAAACACACGGATTATCCGTCACAACAAGCCATTTATACAGTCGGCTCACAACAACAATGTAACATCGTAGTCTGTAATCATTTGAATACCACTTTAGTAATCCACAAAAATCAACATATCTTGGATGCCGAAGTCTATAAACATCGCATTCTTACCGTAGCTGAGATAAATCACGCTCAATCAGTTGCGGATGAACCCCTTTTGCAATCTATAAGGAACAAAATCAATAAGGACATTCAAGAAGAAGAAATTCAGCAGAAATTTTTGAATCTTTTAACTAAATATCCATGATTTTTTTGTTTTTTTCCCCCACGGATGGAACCTTAGGAAAACGGATGTCATCGAGCATCAAATAAGGCTCAAGGACAAACAGAAAGTAATCTATGTACCTTCGTACCGCTTCCTATGAAATTTCAGAATGAGATAACAGAGGAAGTAGGTAAAATGTTAAAAAGAAGGAGTCATTAGGAAATCAAATAGCCCTTATAATTTTCCGTTAATAGTAGTCACCGAAAAAAGATCGAACTTGGCGGATATGCGTAGATTTTCGTCCGTTTAAATGAAGAAACAATCCCTGACAGATTCCCAGTACCATGTACCGATGATATCCTATCCTTACTAGGCCAGAAATAAATATTTCACAAGCCTAGACTTACTAAAAGGATTTCATCAGATTCCGTTGGAACAAGAGAGTATCCCATACACTGCCTTCAGCACAGCCAGGGGACATTATGATTTTTGCGTATGCCTTTTGGTTTACGTTGTGCTCCTATAACTTTTTACCCGTATGATAAACATCGTGTTTGGAGACTTGTTGGGAGATATCCTACATGCCTACATGGACGACCTAGTAATCTTTTCCAACACATTAGAAGAACATTTACGTAAATTGGAGTTAGTGCTACAAAGATTAAGGCAGCATAATTTAAGGGTAAAGATAAGTAAGTGTGAATTTTTTAAAAACAGAACTAGTCTATCTAGGTTTCACGGTTTCTAGTGAAGGTCTTAAAGTCGTCCATGATAAGGTGTCGGCTATCCGTAACTTTCCGATACCTACTAACGTCAAGGGAATACAGCAATTTTTAGGATGTAGCGGTTACTATCGCCGCTTCATCCGCAACGATACTCAATCATAGCCGCTCCCCTAACCGATCTTATAAAAAAGGCGTAGATTTCGTATGGTCTGAAATTCATCAACAGGCGTTCGATAAATTGAAAGATGAACTGTGTAGTTCTCCTATCTTGAAATTTCCTTACTTCGGTAAGGAATTTTTCATAGCAACAGACGTCCTCAGACCTAGGAGTAGGTGGGGTATTGCTTCAACAATATGATAAACAGTTTTTCCCTATAGCTTTTTATTCACGTAAACTGAGACCTTCCGAAAGTAAATATGCAGTAATAGACAAGGAAGGGCTCGCTATTGTTAATTCACTCGTGCACTTTAAATTCATAATATACGGTTATCCCGTCAAGGTTCTCACTGATCATAAGCCCTAGCCGACTTCTTTAAAGGCTTTAGTCCACAGCCCCAAGCGAACTCGGTGGCACAATGATCATTCAGGACTTTGGCGCGAGGATCGGGTATTTACCTGGGAAAGCAAATATCATTGCTGACGCATTATCACGCAACCCCTCTTCATCTTGTACCGCCGTTAGCTGAATTAATAGATATCTCAACCTCCACGCCCGTTGTTAAAACTATATCTGAACAGGAAGATCTGGGCTGGAGTGCTGAACTATTACAGACGGAACAAAGGAAAGATCCGCAAATAGAAAAAATCATCATTGCGTTAAACGGAAATCCGAAGGAAAAGGAATACCTAAAGTATAAGCAGCAGAATTATATCCTACAGGACAATATCCTGTGTAGATCTGTGACGAGGAAAACCCGCAACACACCGCAGTTGAATAACAACCAGGTGGTGGTGCCTATCTCACTCATACCCACTGTCTTAAAGTTGTTGCATGAAAATCCACTGCACGGACACTCGGGTTATACCTTGATGTCACAGAAAGCCAAATCCTTATTTTATTGGCATACGATGCTTACAGATATAAAAAAGCACATAGCAAATTGTCGCACTTGTCAAGAATACAAAGGGCACACGAAGACACCTGTCAGCCTAGGGGCTTACCCCGTGCCAAATCAACCCTTTGAAAGAGTACATTTAGATTTATTAACCGGATTTTACGAGTCAGACAGAGGAAATAAGCAACCTCCCTAGTAATTATAGACGCTTGACTCGATATATACAGAACTTATAGCGCTTAAAACAAAAACCGCGGTCGAGTGCGCTAGGAAGTTTTACGAGTGCTATTTATTTGTAAACATGGAATTCCACACATCATTATCTCAGACTCGGGCGGGGAGTTCAATAATCATTTCCTTAACTCCTTGTGCGAATTCTTTTGTATAAAGAAAATCAATACCATGATCTATCACCCAGAGTCTAATGGGCTAGTGGAAAGGGCAAATCGTAAGGTTTTAAACATTTTAAGGGTCACCCTAGGGGGGGCAGATCCCAACTGGGACAATTGCCATACCTGCGGTACTAAGCACACTTAATCACTCGTATCATGTGTCTATTAAAATGACACCGCACGAGGCACTGTACGGTATCCCGGCCCGAACGCCTTTCCACATCTTAAAGCCTACAACTAATTTATCAAATCCTCTAAAGGATGTTATGGATGCAAGCATAAGTCGATATAATATATTCGTAAGAATCTAGAAGAAGCACAAATAATAATGAAAAAAAATCATGATAAAATAGCTAAGCCAACTAGAACATATGCCGTGGGCGATCAGGTATCATACAAGTATACGTACGTAAAGGTTTAAATTATAAACTGACACCTAAGTTTGAAGGCCCGTTTAACATTTTAGAAAATTTAACGGCCAATAGAGTTAGGGTTCAAAATGTATCCAAACCCACTGATGTGAGAATAGTCCCATTGGCACATATCAGAATCTAAAGAAAGGTAGATGGAGTGAGGGAAAAATGGTTGTATTTATGAAACTTGTATAATAATCTATATATATATCTATTAATCATATTGTATGTAAACCTATTCTTTTACGCGAGTTATTACATATGTTTTACTCATTGCAGGTTTCAAAAATGAATCTGTTATTGTTAGGAGTGATATTGTGTATTCAGACAGCTTTGTTGTATGGAAAGAGCGCTAGGACGAAAGAAATAGAATTTAATCATGGCTCGATTATCGAGAGAATAGATGATGTATTCATCGTGTCAAGTAATATTGTTATTGAAGTAGATATGCATGCTATTTTCTTGCCTGAAGATGACGTCTTAACTTAAAGAATGACCTGATGAGGTTTGGTATTTCCCTTAAGGAAATGCACGAACGTAATTTTCATGCTAACTCAGAGATTTCGCTAGCTCAAACACTAAGCGTCGCGGAAATGTTGTCTTATGACATACAAATAAAACCAAAACCGCCGAGGCAGAAGAACTCGCTCGTGACCTGCTGATGTGGTCTGTGCGGCACAATACTCTTGAAACGCCGCAACCCGCTTATTCTGGCTGGACTAAACATCTTAGGATCAGTTTGCGAATCTCTGGCTTAGGAATCTCAAATCGCCTTAAGATAAATAATCAAAACAAAAGAATTGAGTTTTTGCAACACAAAACAGAATTGGCTTTATCTGAACTTCGCAGCCAGTTATCTTCGATCAATCAAATAATGAGTATCGTTAATGAATATTCAAATAATATCGATCAGGTCATGGAAGTTCAACATTTGCTGGCTACGTTAGCTTACTATAGTTCGAAAATAGATCATATTAGTGTGAAAATATCACATTTTATTGAAAAGTCAAAAGATTACGTAGAAGCAATTACGTTAGCAACAAAGGGTGTGTTATCTCCTCACCTCATGCCTATTAAAGATCTGACGTTAACTTTGGAAAACGGACGGGAGAAGCTAGGTTATATTCCTTTATTAGACGCCCATAAAGTAGAGTTCTATTATAGCCTAATATCAGTCAGCGTTGAAATTATAGGATTATGATCACAATTCCTTTTGATTCTTCCGATGCTTGGCAATCATACAAAATAGCACGTTTCCTACTTTCATGACGAATAACTCAAATCCAGTAATATCCAATTTAACGGGGCATGTACTGATTTCTTCTGATAAGAAATCATTTACAGTCATTAAAGACTTAAGATAAACTCACTCACTGTTCAGAAGCCATGAATAATAAAATTTGTACAGCTGACTCTTTTGAATTCTATCCTATATCAACGGATTCATGTGAGTTAGACGTAGTGCTAAACGGCTCTCTCTCTCATACAGCGAAGGTTGTCTGGGGAAACTTTATCCCTTTTACGGTAATAAATTCAATTACAGGATGATAATGGTTCCTGGATCCGTTATGATAAAGCCGGATTCGACGTAGTGTGTCCGGACGGTACCAACGCCCATGCCCCTATCTTTGTAGCAGCCGTGGTTGTAACGGGGACATCTACAAACTACACCTCAGAGGGGTCAACACGATAATACGTGAGAAGGCGTATTTCGCGAACTACACGTGGGCTTCCACAATCATCCTGTCACTACCTCTCCCATACAACGCGCGAGTAGCTCATCGTTTTGACGCAACTGGCTGAGATGACCCACGCGTCACCGACTTATGCAGGTGGAGAAATCTTCGCTACTACATTCTGCTAGCCGTGTTCAGCGTGACGGCCATATTGGTTATCGCCGTCAACATCTTTGCTTGGCGTAGGCTGAGGCGTAAACAGAAGGATCTCCAAGGGAACGTATTGGCCCGTCTAGATGACGTACCCGTTAAACTCAAGTCGTTTGAGTTTAGGGCCGCCTGAGCCTGGCCACTTCAGTTCGTGCCTAGGGAATTGTCTGGAATTGTGTTGTGTGTTGAAAAGCGGCTCGTATGCTGGCAAAAATGTAGGACAAGAAAGACTCACGCCTTTGCATTTGAACAGTTTAAAGTATCTCCAGGGCGCCTAATAAAGCATTATAGCCCAATTATACATTAATATATTCCTAAAGGTATTTTTCGGGCACTAATAAAATATATCAGCCCTATATATTGCTTTTCTGCAGATTTCCATAGTTTATACTATTATAACCATTGTACAATTATATTTATCTATCACAAAGATGTCAAGTACTCTTTAACAATTATCCATGATCATGCTATAATCATTATTTATAACCATTATTCTTAATCAGGTTACCTGTTATCTATATTAATCATGTATACATGTTAATCTTTTGATTTTTACCTTTTTTTTTGTTTTGGGTACCTAATCATTATTATTTCACCAAACATGGATCTATATTTTCCATGCATTTATCTTTGTTTATGAATATGTCAACAAGGGTATGTAACAGAACCTTTTTTATGCATTTAATCACTTATTATGTTATACCTAGACGTATGTTACGAGCACGCTCCTATGAACAATGTTTAAAGTAATTTTTTTTTTTATTCAAGGCTTGAATAGGTAGCAGTCCGAGCCTAATGTAATAATTACATATATTAGTTTACAAGATCTGTAAATATAAACACCCATGACCTGAGGTCATGGCATTAGGAGGGTTCTACGTGACCAAAGCAGACCTAGATTACGCTATGCGCTGTCTGCAGTAGCCTGATCTAGCTCAAAGCTTTGTCAACATTTTATGTTTATGATAACTTTGCACAACAACTTCCATGGGAAGCGGTTGACCTGTTAACCTACTACACCGGAAACTTGTAACTTCCGAGCCGGCGGACTACGTATGTTTTTATATGAATTGCTGAGATAGCTAATGTTCCGCTATCGACGCGATGCTTTAGAATGGCAGTTCCACGCCAACCATCAAACATATCGGTCTTCCGACCGAGCTGCATCTCCTAGTATGGAGTTACAGAATAAAGTTGGTTATCTTGTTCAACTTGCCTGTTTGAATCATCTCCTTTAGTCAAGAAAGAACCACTCTACTAAGATATCCAAGGGAGATGAGAGGAACCAAAATACTTACGAATGACAGTCGTAAGGAGAACACAAAAAGTCTATCGCCAAGCGATAAGACTTAGACATAGAGCTATCTTGCAGGTGCGACAGAAGAACCGGATGTCTCTCCTTCTGCCATTCATATGGCACACCCGGCACCGTTTCTGCCTGCGCCCTTCTAGGAGATCCAGTGTGTGATCCCCTGGCATCAGCCGACCCGGAGGGTCCACTACACGACGAGAAGGGGCGCGGGCGGGGCTTGGGGGCGTCAGCAGGGGGCGGCGGCAGCAAGGGGCGTTAGCAGCAGGGGCGGCAGCAGCAGGGCGTCAGCAGCGGGGCGTCGGCAGCAGGGGCGGCGGCAGCATGGGGCGGCGGCAGCAGGGGCGTCAGCAGCAGGGGCGTCGGCAGCAGGGGCGGTTGGCAGAAGGATGACCGAAAGTAGGCACCCCTAAGGTCTGCCCTTTCTCTATGGGTAGATCTACAGCTCGGGGCAGGGGGGCAGACATGGAAGGCCACTCATTGGGATCAAAGTTGATGAGGGCTTCCCCGACTGCCTCGAAGAACTGTAAGTGGCTCATCCTCCGTAGATCGGGACCGTAGTACCCACAGTAGAGTACGTAGGCATTTTGGAGGACCAACTGCAGAATGTATTTCAGGAGCTTTTGGGTCCATCTCCTGGTTCTCCTGGCGAAGGGATAATATTGGATGAGTTGATCAAAGAGATCAACTCCTACCATGTGCCTATTGTAGTGCCCAATGACGGTAGGGCGCTCTACACGAAACTGCTCATACACAACTTGGCCCTGTCGACGCGTCTTCTTCCGCTGCACGAGATCCTCTTGGACAGGTTCATGGCTCGTCGTAATCATGGGGACGAGTCGGACACCCTTCCACAGATGACGAAGACAGCTCCCTTCCGCCGCCACTGTGTCCTCTCCTCTTGCCAGATGTTGCTGATGGCTAGCGTACCTCTTGAGGGAATTCGGGGCCCCACGCACCAACCGAAGGGTACCACTGACGTGAACAACCTGCATCATACAGTTCCTGGGCCAGGGATACCGAGTTATAATAATTATCCATAAACAGGTGGTATCCCTGGTTACGGAAAAAGAATCCACAAGCCCGAAAACAGTTTCACGCATCGTGGAGAAGCCCCCGGAATAAACCGAAAAGTCCACGACGTAGCCAGTGTTGGCCTCGGTAATAAAAAAAAATTTCACGCCATATTTCTTCAGCTTCTTGAGGTTATACACTTTGATGCTTAGACGTCCTTTGTAAGGCATCATCCCCTCATCTAAAGAAAGGTTCTTTCCAGGAATCACGAGAGTTTTACAGCGTTCACGAATATATTCCAACACTGGGCGCACTAAAATGAGGCGATCAGAGTTATTCCGGGGTATGGCCCTTCAGTTGAAGGCGTTGAAATATCTGTCCAACGCCAGGAAAGTATCACGGGGCATAATGCCGGGCACATTGGGCGTACTTAAAAAAAAATTACGCCTCCAATACATCCTGATGTCGGCAGCAGGAATCAATCCAAAAAAAACGTGGAGCCCCAAAAAAAGTGCGCCATGTCAGGGAGGTTGCAGCCTCGCCAGTGATATGATAATGTCGTGCGTAGTTCATCACGGCAATACCTGGCGTAGTCCGCCGTCTCTGCTACCAGGTACTCCAGCAATTCCCGCGTAAGGAAAAGCTGAACAAAACCCAGAGCAGTCAGGGGAACAGGTACGGTGAGCCCAGGATTTGCCGTAAATGGATGCATGGTAGGTGGTGTGGGGTCCTCTGTCCACCCATCGTCGCTCTCGGACGACCCTTGGCTAGCACGACTATCCGACCTTCTACGTGCCCCTGCACGCGCGCGCGCGTGGGCGCGAGCGCGGGCACGATTTCCCACACGAACCCCCCTCACTGGCCCATCTCCCTCACTCAAGCCTTCGCTTTCTGTATCCCCATCATCATCGGCAAAAAACAAAACTTGATCCTAAATCATCGTCCTACCCCTCCTCAGATTCCCCCTCATAAGCACTAAAACTACTAAATTCTAGTTCACTTTAGGGATGTTACCCTCGAACGGACATTGGGGGCAAATAATCCTCGTCATCACTATGATCGGGAATAATGTCCTCGTCACTGGATGACCAACCGCCATCAAGACTTGCCAAATGCTCTCGATCGAGCTCCGATAAATAATCGTCAATGTCCCTTGGTTTGAGCCCTCCCAAATTCCTACGAATGCCCCTAAGGACGGCACGATGCTTCCTTGGGGTTACTAACGGCAAATGAGACACATTCGAAGCACTTTCATTGACCACGTGGTCGCACTGAACGGCGTTGAGGAGCGAGGTCAGGTTGGGTGCTGGGTCCTTCGCCAGCATCCAAGTCCAAAACTCTTCTAACACGATCCCTTCCGACGGGTAAAACGCGCCTTTCGCGTGTCATACGACGTTCAGACATCTCTATGAACGTTCTGTACCAACACAAATGTTCAAAGTCTCGCACAAGCTCAGTCAAACACGGTTGCGGCAAAAGATCGCTGACGGATGATGCTACGATGATGCTGGCTGGAGCGAGAAGGAAGGATTCCGCGCATGCGCACTTGGGTCACACTTTGAAACAAAATAACACCTGGATCCGTGAACTCCCAGCATCCCCCAAGGCGCGTGATTCAAAAGTTTTCGGTTGGTAGGCCTATAAGTATTTTTCCGCGAATTTAAAAAAAACTTTTTTGAGTCGACGTATGGTACGTCCAATCGGCATACGGGAGACATTTTGACTCGACGTTTAATACGTCCAATCGGCGTAAGAGGGTTAAATGCAAATCATTTCATAAGCGCAAGCCGCTACCAGTAATGTAAATATCGTTCATCGCTAGCGCGGTATCGTTTTCATAAACCTTATCCAAAGCAATTCTTTCATTACAAGTTAACGTAAGTAAATCATTCAACGCAAGTGCGTCATATTAAAACTAAAAGTATTAGTTCAATTACTTAAAAGGGAGTTCATTATATCATTTTCACCCTCTCAAAGAGAGAGAGAGAGAGAGAGAGAGAGAGAGAGAGAGAGAGAGAGAGAGAGAGAGCCTATTATTCACAAAGCCAAGAGTACTACGTCCATTACCATTACGCATACATTAACATTATTTTAGTCTCTTGTGTCTTTCATTTACACTGAGCGTGATACGTACGCGCCTGTGTCCATTGCAGTTTTGCAAGCATTTATTTCATTTATCGAGTACTTCAGCAAAGGACTGAGCATTTTCCAATTACCATTACCTGTCGTTGCCAGAGTGGTCTTTTCCATTTTTATCACAAAAGACTTGCGTATACCGCAAGCACAAACCGCACAGTGTGCCACCGCAACCTTCATTACTTCCATCAAGGAAGCCTACCAGTCTAGGACTAGCCACCACCAGTGCACGTCAGGTCTTACCATATTACAGTGCCACTAATTCGTGACACTGTCCATCGACTGGCTGCTGCAGTACTCACACCTTTTACTTTCTCTCCTCCACCATTACACTCTGCCACGAGCAGTGCCATTTCTCTTCAGTATATTTGAGCATACTGCATTTAGTGTCGTCCGACGGGGCACACCAGCCCGCTACCAGTGCTCCCAAAAGGAACGCCTCCTGAAGTGCCGCTATTCCAGCACTACTTGTGCTGTCCAAGGAACGCCTCCATAAGAGCCATTGCACCTGTACAGCTGTACAGGTAGCCATCCTACCTGCGTGTCAATCCTTACGGAACGCCCAATTCATTAGTGTGTCCATGTACAAGGGTCAGTGATCCTTCGGAACATTCCCCAAGGGAACGCCTCCCAAAGTGCCGCAGTGCCTGCGTGTCCGTCCTTATGGAACGCCCAATTAATTAGTGTGTCCATGTACAAGGGTCAGTGATCCTTCGGAACACTCCCAAAGGGAACGCCTCCCGAAGTGCCACAATACCAGCATTAAGTGCTGTCCAAAAGGAACGCCTCCTGAAGTGCCGTGCACCTGTACAGACGTACAGGTAGTCATTTTACCTGCGTGTCCGTTCTACGGAACGCCCATTCATTAGAGTATCCACCATTTCAGATCACTCAACCAAGGAAAGCCTCCATAAGTGCTGTGCACCTGTATTGGACCTACAGGTTGCCCATTCCAGTGTCTCCCAACTTCGGAACGCCCTTAAGTGTGACATACGCCGCACACTCCATTTGATTGTCTCACCTCATCAGAAGGTGCCATTCCAGAAGTGCCACCAACTTACGGGACACATCCCAAGTGCCACAGAGCACCCAGACTTTTAAGACTTTTCATTATCATTATTGCAGAACCCATTTCCAAGTGAGTGCCACGTTACACAGTAGGCACTCTCATTCCATCCAGAACTGTTCCTGGCCATCATTTTCATCCGAGCCTCTACTGCAGCCTAAGGGAAATGTCTTCCCCTGCTTCCAGCGACTTCTTTGCCATAGAGCTAGAGAAGCTCTGAACCCTCATAACTCTGGGCAAGGAGGCCGGTTACACTGGACCAGCACTTGACCAGTGGATGAAAGCGCAGCAGGATGCCGCATGCCTGCAAGAAAGGGAAGAAAAAGAAACCAAGAGAAAAGCCAGAGAAGCAGAGAGAAAGGAAAGAGAAGCAGAAAGGAAGGCAAATAAAGAAGAGAGAAAGCATGAGCTAGCTCTCAAGGTGAAGGAACTCGAAATCAAGCGGGAGAAGGCCCGTAAGGAGAGTATCTTAGCTCAAGCCACTCTACCAGCTTCCAGCCCTGCACCCACGGTCTCTCACAGTCCCGCCGTCTCAGGTCAGCCTCTTACCATTTTACCGCCTACCTCCTCCACTTTGGAAGAGGTAAGCCCACCAGTTAACCCTGGACTTGTTTCCGAAGGTGATTCAACGGAGGATTCCTTAACCTCCCCAAGCCAAATCACTGCCGGGTCACGTGTCTGCAAATTACGGAGGGTGCGCTAATCACAATATTACCTAACCACAGAAGATTGCCTTTGATATATTAAAAGTATACATTATCATGCTATGATAAAAAAAGTTCTCACAGCGTTCACTTGAAAGGCGAGTTTAATCCATTTTTAAGACAACTGAAATTATGAAAAATTTATAAAGATTTACTGGTAACTGAATATGGAACGAATGTAGCAGGTTTCATTCAAGGGAATGGTCTCCTACCTCTGAAATGTGATTGAACTATCAATATTTTCCCAGAAAAATGCTTAATGCAGACTTTAGAAACTAAACAAAGAAAGGGTATCAAAATCCCAGGGTCAAATTGCCAGAAATTCCGCAGAATTTTTCAGGGGAGCTAGGGTGTCGAAGAAGTCTTGGTGGCATTTTGGGAACCGAGAAAACCGTTGACTTGCAAAAGGAAATTATATGGGGTGGATCGAACTGAAAAGGGATATCATATAAGATAAGGATCAATAAGTTATCAGGTTTAAGGAAAGGCAAAAAATGTTTATCTTTTTAATCGGTAGGGAAAATATCAAGATATTTTATTTTGTCTAGGAAGCGGCAAACATTCGAGTTACTGCATGTCATATGCAAATAAATACTATAACCTTTTCAATAGGCACTAACTAAATAAGGCAAGTAACTGATCCCAGTATTATAATTGTAACAGAAAGAATATAATCATATTTTTCCAAGCTTATTCATCAAACTAAGTCAGCAGTGGACGGAGTCTTCCAGAGTACAGCCAAGTGACCGAGCAATTGACTTACAAGAGTTCACTGGAAAACTACAGATTTTCATAATAAACTATGGGGGTTTAACTTGATGGAATATCATAGGGGTTTTCTACAGTGAGAACACCTGCTAGCAAATAAAACGTCAAGACTGTTTTTTCTTGGTTTAGAAAATAAAATGTTGCAGAACCTAACATAATTACACCAGACGAAAGACTACTTAGTGGTCCATGTCTTATCAAGACTTTCTGCAGCTGTGCCTCTCTCTCTCTCTCTCTCTCTCTCTCTCTCTCTCTCTCTCTCTCTCTGTCCCCTTGATCATCAATGGGCATTTTCATTATTGGCAATATGATCACAACGATAGCAGTGGACATCGTTCAGCTATAAAGATCTATTTATTAGAATATGTTTGAATATGAGACATCGAAGGCCTTTTGATTGAATTTAAATGTGCCTTTAGGATGCCATAAAATGACATAAGTTTATAGAATTCATGCCGATACAAAAGGCCAAAAAAGCTGTTATGATATACTGGAACCCAACCGCCACCCGCCACCCGCCACCACCACCCCCCTCTCTCTCTCTCTCTCTCTCGCTACTTCCTCTCTCTCTCTCTCTTCGAAGTTGTTATATATTTCATATCAAGATTTCCCGTGTTATCGACCTAAAGAAAATCATTAAAATGTGTTATTTTCAACTCCAGATTTTTTTTTTCTTTTTGACAGGTTGACGATGAAAGTCATAGGCAAATGATATAGTATATACTCTGTAATTTTCGCTTGAATAGATTAGTCAGAACTCCTCGGGCTTAATTCTGAAATCTTGTCGTTTTGATCGAATATTTATGAGCAGTCAGAACTCCTTCAAAATTTCCATATTCTTTCTTTGATGATTTCGCGCTGGAAAGATTCCAAATCACTAATGGAAAGCTAACGCTGGGAGCTCAACCCAATGTAGTTATGTGCCAAACTGTTTAACAAAAACATAATGTAATTCTTAATATTTATTCTTTAAGGCCTGAGGACTGGAAATGATAAATGGATAGTTTTACTGACTTGTTGATGAGGATACTGTCCGGGGAAGCAAATATCCTGAAAATCCCACGGAAATGGGAATTTCAAGAGTCCTTATCTCAAACGTCAGTGATGGCCATTCAATCTTAAATTCGGTGATATTTCCATTTGGTACGATTCCTTCTTAATATTTCCGTTTTATTTCACTTGTACTTTAGCCTCATAAGGCTACTGAGAGGAAAAATACCCAATCATTTCACTGACCCCAATAACCAACTCAGCTTATATCCCAACCTACAAAGTTATAGTGTTGACGAGGTAATCCATAGTCACTGCTGGCCTCAATATGTCTACAAGCCCTCTTACATGTAAATGTTTTTTTTCATCTATGTCGTATCAAAGCCCTGTCTGTGTGTTTACAATGAAGTTAAGAGTCATTTTTTGCGTTGCGAGAGTTATTCGGCCATCATGGTTTCCATTGTTTTTATGAAGATGTCAATTAACAGATACAGATAACGGATGTTTATTCCATGTTATTGCGTGATATAAAGCAAACCAAAAAAATATTATTACGTGAAGCAAAATATATTTAGGGCAAAAATAACAAGTACAAAATGCGCTGAAATTTCTCCTGCTCAATCGAGTTTTCTCCACTAGACGCTACCCATCAGCTTTCAGTCACGGCCCGGTGATTGCCTGTCCTATAGCGTTGCCAGACGCACGATTACGACTAACTTTAACCTTAAAGAAGATAACTTTCCTAGGCTAGAAGGGCTGTCATTTGGTATGTTTGATGATTGAAGGGTGGGTGATCAACATACTAATTTGTAGCCCTCAAGCGTCAGTAGTCTTTAATTAAGAAAAAGTTCCGAATGACAGACAAAGCCATCTCAATAGTTTTCTTAAATAGAAAACTAAAAATCAATATTTTTGTTTATTTCGGAGATGTGTAAACCGCAGGTTTCCATGGTAACAGCTATGAGATGATAAGTAAAAATTTGTATTACAGTTGTTAGGAACCAAAAGCAACGCAAAATGTTATTTCCCGCCGGAACTAAAGATACTTCAGAGGTAACTCTACCTTGTGCATTGCTGTTTTTTTGGCAAAGCGAGCCATTTGTTTTTAGATTCCGTTTGCGAATCATGAATTTCCATTATGGTTAATACAAAGATAAAACAAAAGGAATTAAAGACAATTCATCTCTTTATTCCATTTCATGTCCTTTTCCAAGACAGGCAACAAACCTGTACTTACATTGTAATGAAGCTTTCATACAGATGCACTTTCTTTATGTTGAGTTTGCAAAAGTTATCTGTAGTTCAGTCATTAATAGTTTCCATGAATTTTTGCATGAAAGTGAGCCTTCAGGGGGCGCATGTGTAAAATAATACAGGTATCTTTATGTCTCAGTATATATATATATATATATATATATATATATATATATATATATATATATATATATATATATATATATATATATATATATATATATATATATATATATTATATATATATATATATATAATTAAGTCATATCACATTTCCGTGATTCATATACATATATCGAGCTACAATGTCCTTTAATATCTAATTCGCTCTACCTCGGAATTAATATATTTTCATATATGCTTAACCGAAGGGGAATTTTTTCTCGATAATAGATTTGCCTGGACCAGGGCGCGAACCTATGGATCCTTTCAAACCCAGGAACGTCAGTGAAGCTTTTCCTACTACACCACCGCGAGAGGTGGTGTAGTAGGAAAAGCTTCACTGACGTTCCTGGGTTTGAAAGGATCCATAGTTCGCGCCCTGGTCCAGGCAAATCTATTATCGAGAAAAAATTCCCCTTCGGTTAAGCATATATGAAAATATATTAATTCCGAGGTAGAGGGAATTAGATATTAAAGGACATTGTAGCTCGATATATATATATATATATTATATAGATATATATAATTTATATATATATATATAATTTAGTATATATATATATTATTATACATATATATATATATTAGATCTATTATGTATTATTATTTAGTATATGTATTATATTATCGATCTATTATATATATACCTATATATTATTATATTATATATATAAATAAATATATACTATAATTAATTGTATATCTATACTATATATATATCTATTATGTTACATCTTGTATTATATATATGTATGTACATGTATATAACTATATAATATATTATCTTAATATTATATAATTATATATATGTATATATATCTAAATATATATATCTATCTAATATATAATAGCATCTAAGATGTTAGGTGTGTGTGTGTGTGTTGTGTGGTATGTATGTCGGTACTTGGTCCATATATATATTATAAATATATAATATATATATATAATATAATATATATATATATATCTATATATATGTCTATGTATTCTTTGTTTTCTGTCTCTCTATAATCATTCTCTCTGTCTATAATTAATATTATATATTATATATCATAATCTAATGTGTGTGTCGTGATGTGTGTGTGTAGTATGTATGTATATGTATATAATTATATATATATATATATATAATATATATATATATATATATATTATATATATATATATGTATAGTATGTATGTATATATAATATATATATTTATATATTATATATATATATATTCTATATATAATATATAGTATATATATATATATATATATATATATATATATATTATATGTATGTATGTTATGTATAATATATATAATATATATAGATATATATATATATATATATATCTTATACTATATTATATATTTAATTATATATATATTATATTTGTATTACTGTATGTAATATAATATATATATGTAATATATTATTATATTATATATAATCTATTTATATATCATAATACTTATATATTATATTAATATATATATATAATGTATGTATTTATGAATAATAATAATATAATATATATATATATATAATATATATTATAAATATATATTATTAATATATCTTATATATATAGTATATTGATAATATATATATATATATGTATGTATATGTATATATAGATATATAATCATTATTTATATATATATATATATATATATATATATATCATATGTTCAATTTATATGCTATAATATAAATATATATATAATATATCATATAATATATATATTAATATTATATATATATATATATATAGTATGTACATGAGTATTATATATATATAACTATATATTAATATATATATATATATATATATATATATATATTATATTATATATATATATATATTATTATATATGTGTGTGAACCTGGGTGGTGTTGTTGTGTTGTGATGTATGTATGTATATGTTAGATAATATATATATATATATTCTTAATATTATTATATATAATATATAAAATATATAATATTATATATACGTATTGTACTGTTTTGTATAGTACTTATAGTATGTTATATATCTTAATAATTTATATTAATTATATATATAGTATTATAATATATATATATAGTATATACTATATGTAGTGTAATGTATGTATATGATAATGTATTGTATGTATATAGTATATAGTATGTATGTATATTACTATATATATAATATATACTATATACGTTCAAATATAATATATATATATATAATATATATAATATATATATACATATATATATTATATATATATATATTATATAATATATATATATATGGTATGTTGTATTATATGTAGCTATTGTATGTATGTATAGATGTAATAGAATGTATGTTATTTGTAATAATGTTAATATATATAGAAATAAATATATACGGATATATGTAATATATAATATAAATCTATATTATTTATATAATATATGTATATATATATATATATACATATATATAATATATATATATATATATATAATCATATTATATATATATATATATATTAATATATAATATGTGTGTGTGTGTGTGTGCGCGTGTGTGTGTGTATGTATGTATGCATGTATGTATATGTATATAATATTATATTATATATATAAAGAGAGAGAGAGAGATGAGAAGAGAGAGAGTAGAGAGAGACGAGAGATAAGAGAGAGAGAGAGAGAGAGAGAGAGAGAGTTTGCAAAGAAGGGAAGAATTATTTGCATCGTACGTTTCATTGTTATTGTAATTTCTTGCATGCCCCTTGGAGGTAATAAAAGTTATATTCAATTAAGGCTTGTCTTAAATAGCAAAGGAATACCTCGCAACATTTTGCGTTTAGTATTTATAAAACTTTCTGTTAAAATTTATTAGAGACGAGACCAAAATATCTCTTTGTAAAAAAGAAGGGTGAACGACGACATTTAAGAAAACCGGCAACCATAACAATTTATCACAAGAATGCTTTCGTTAAAAGGTGTATTGGACTGATCATGAATTTCCACGTGCATTATAATTATCGAAATGGCTTTCTTAACTTAGATAAGTTTTTTCTACCAACAGTTCAGAATATATTTGTCCGTTCTGGAGATATATTGTTAACGCCGCGTGCCATCTTCACAAAATTAATTTCAAAACAAAATACAATAATTACATTTTTTTAAATACTAAAGATATCAATGAAAAATTTTAGCCGTGCCTTTGAACCACAGCTGATAACAAAATAGAGAGGCATAAGATTATTAAGCAAATGTGGGTATGAGTGTGCATATAAGTTCACTAAATGACTTAGTCCCAACTTCTACTATAACGTGTGGCTTGGTTGGCAGCGGTCTTGCCTTTCAAATGAAAGTCCTCGGTTTTATCCTAATGTGAGTCTCTTCGTTCAAATTGTCTGTTTAATCTTTAACGCGAAAATTCCATGGAAATTAATACCCCAGTATGCGGTCTACGTACATGGCTATACTTTGATATCCTGTTGGAACGCAATTAATTTTCAAAAGGGGAAACTATTCCGTACACATTCATAATCAACACGAAAGTTACTAAATGTTGAGAGTAACCATTCACGTAGAAATCAATACTGGGGAAGCTTTATAAAAGATGCTTTAAAACTTAGCCAGAGATGGTGATTAGGACGGACATGGCCCAATTACGTAAAGATTTTCTCGTTTTGAATTTGGCTTCGTTAATTAATGAAAACCGGCAACTGCTCCGGAGGCTCCCATTGATCAAATCTCAGTTTACACGGACATGGAGATGATTTTGAACATATTCTTATTTAAGTATTTAGATATTAAGTTATATATTAGAGCTTTGTAAGTGGGCTATCTGCACTACCTGTTTTTCAATAATGTAAAGTATGGTGTTCATAATACAGCTACATCTGTAAAATTCATAAGTGATGTTTGATGGGAACTTTTGGATTCTTGAATTTCTGTAACTTGATTACTTACACGGCAAAATAATAATAATAATAATAATAATAATAATAATAATAATAATAATAATAATAATAATAATAATAATAATAATAATAATAATAATAATAATAATAATAGTAAATCTGGTTATATCTGAAGGTATTTGATTTTGATAATGATCATTATTGTCGTATGGTAACAAGGAAGCAGCAATGCAACATGCTTAACCTTGCAGAGAACATAAGCCTATGATAACCAAGACAATCATACTACAAGATAAAGCAAAGCTTCACATGGGCATATATAAGCGGAATTAGAACTGAGGAACATCAGCGATAACAGAGGCTATCATACCATATAATTAGAACACGAATGAAAATATCAACAGTAATGATTATAACGATGAAAATATTAAATTTACGTCTAAGATTATAACATAAATATGGCATAATAAAAAAACTTCAATGGTAATTACGTAAGTATTTATGCTGACTCAATAGGAGACGGTAATTACCGCAGATCTCAAGAGTGACATGATCAATGAAAAACAAATGTCAATGCGAGAGACGTTTCCTCTCACTCTAAAAAATAAAAAAGTATCCGCAGGAACAAACCGACTCTCTTGTAATCCTTCGTTTAATCCTATGGTCACGAAATCTCTCCTTGTCTTGATGAGAATTGAAGCGAGAGGAAGGGTTCTAATTAAGCCAGAATGGTTAGGCCGTGGATTACGATGGGAACCTTTAATTTCCCCTGATATTCTCCATCGCGGGACCCGATCCAAAACTGACTGGACCGATTTCCAAGGTCCTACAGAAGAGAAGAAAAATCCTCAGAAACGCGATCCGCTGATTAGCTGGCCATTCCCAAACTTCTTTCTGGTCGATGATGGCGGCAGATAAGTCTTGTGGAAGGAGGGATTTATCGTGTACACACACACAACCACACATACGTAAGTGTCCATAATATATATATATATATATATATATATATATATATATATATATATATATATATATATATATGTGTGTGTGTGTGTGTGTGTGTGTGTGTGTGTGTGTGTGTGTGTGTGTGTGTGTACTTTCGTGATTCAGTTATACATACATACATTCATACATATATATATATATATTATATATATATATATATATATATATATATATTATATATATATATATATATATTGATTAATAGAAAGTATAATAACTTATAACCTTGTTACACTCATTGAAAGCATGTACTTTTAATGGCCACAGTACCCATTCCGATGGAGGGTTAGTGCACCTCATATAACAAAAGTTGTCTACAGCGTCCCTTCGACCCTTAGCTTCATCCATTTTCCAGCCTTTACTTCGCCTAAATTCCCTCTTCTTTTTTTCCATCTTGCTGTCCAACCACTTTAATTCCCTCTTGCCAATGGTTCAAGCAATGAATGGGAAAGAGCGGCCTGGCGCTTGGCTTTTCAGCCTAATTTTTACAAATCAATAAATTACGTATATCATCATATGATTTACATTTACTAAAACTTTGACTTACGAAAAATCTTTCTGAATCTCCCATACTTGAGGGAGGATCTAGTGTGAAACTATACTCTAGCTACGAAAGGTTGAGACTTTCCTACAATTTTCGGCGTTGACACGTTTCCCATCTTGCCAAAAGAGGTATTTAATCCTAATCCAAAAAGGTACAATTTCAGGATTTACCTCCTCGAGGTTAAGGTTAATCCTGAGAGTGGACATATACAGGTGTACTGTCCTGCTATTTGCTTTTATTCACAAGTGGCTTTGATGTATAAGTAAGCATACATACACATGTCATGTGTATGTATGCTTACGTTTAACACACATACATAAAAGGTATACACTATATGTACACATATACATACACACGCATGTAAATTTTATTTAGAATTTTATATATATATATATATATATATATATATATATATATATATATATATATATATATATATATATATATATATATATATATATATATATATATATATATATATATATATATATATATATATATATATGTATGTATATATATGTATATATATATATATATATATATATATATATATATTATATATATATATATAACACTAATTATTAAAATTTTCATCGAAAAATATACAAGGTCCAATTATAAATGTAATGTTTTCATCTCTTGTGTTTTGCTTTTGTACCGACGAATGGAGGGAGGTCAGAAAATCCTCTTATTACTGTGACCCTTGGCGGTCACTTCTCTTAATCATCCATACACGAGGAAATCTACCAGATTGTCACCCTTTTTCCTGAAAAGTTTGAACAGGTTTAAGAAAATATGGCATAGTGCTAATCACCCTCGAGTCTCAACCTTTTGTAGCCAGAGATAGAGAGAGAGAGACTAAGTGCTCTTCGGCGTCCAGGCTTTCTTCAGACTCGCAAAAAGGTCAAATAGGGGTCATTAAGTCTCTTATACTATGTAGTACCAATCTGTGGTGAATGTTTTGTTGGGACGAAAGTCATTTACGTGCGTTGCCAAACTTTCATTCTAAGGAAAATTTTATGGAATATAGGTCGTTGTTATATTCCAAAACTGAAGGGAATTACTCTGAAATATTTGCTAAGCATGGTTTTTATGTATATAGTTGTAAATGATCAACATTCTTAAGTTTTTCAATATCATATTTGAGAACCGTGGCAAACATGTTGCCACATCTACAATCTCGATTCTCAGGTCAAATATCGAAATCTGTATTTGTCAGTCAAGAACAATATACCCTTCGTTAATCTCTTAAGAATGGTCAAATCTAATAAGCTGGGGTCCTTTATGGTGAAGGTAAGGATTAGCGGATGTAAATATAGTTGTCGCTCAAACAGGTGTGTGTTTGTGTGTGATTAAATGCTTTAAAGATGTCTGTTATCTGAACTTTTCTATAAATTGAGAAATTTGAATATGAATTTTTTTTTTCATCTATGATCTAATTTTTCTTCTTTGTGTGGAGCGTTCCAAGACAACAGTCAACTGGATTTGAAAAAAGAATATTCGAGGGATAAGATGAAAAAAAATCCAAATACCGTTGTTAGGATTGAAATTAGTCTAGCGTTACCAAACATCAATCTATTATAATTTCAATGAGGTAAAGGAAGCAGTTTAGTAACTGAAATTGATAAATTTGCTCCAAAATGATTGAATCGTAATTTTTGTACACAGGTCCCGATGACAATTGTGTTAAACCAGTCATTAATATTAGCATTAGAAAGTGAAGAAATGTGGCCTGGTATTCTCTGACCTAGTGTCTCGGGCCAGGCACGGGTATATTATGAGCTGTAGTTGTCATTATAGGACAATACAGCCTTTTGTAGTCGCCATGGATAGTCAGAGTTCCTCATTGAGAGTCATTCAAGGACAAGTCAGGCAAATTATTCATAATGTTTTAAGATACTTCACAATGGAGAAACAGAACAGAGGGCCCATTACTAATGTTAAAAATGCAACTTTTCGTACAGCTGAGGCAACAAAAGTTAGTAAAGCTTCAGTTGATCGAATAAGTAAAGAAGCACGAGAGTCTTAAGAATTTTCTGGTAACACAGTTTTCGATTTAAAAAAGAGGAAAAGATGGAAACCTGTGACTGGTTTGGATGACTTTGACAAATGTTTGCCTCGTTGGATAATTCTCTAATTTTATGAGAGGAAAGAAATTCCAACCATTAATAAAGTGTTGTCTGAAATGAGGGAAAGAACAGGATTCAAAGGGGGTAGAGAATCTTTAAAAAAAACTGTGAAAGAAATTGGTTTCCAGTACGCAAAACTCGATGGTAGGAAATTTTTTATGGAACGATATGGCGTGCAGTGCTATAGCGAACAAGATTCCTAGAAAAAATGCAAAACGTCAGGGAGACCGGACGAAATGTAATTTATCTGGATGAGACTTGGGTTAATCAAAATTACACTGTAGGAAAATGCTGGAAAGATAATAAATCCGAGAATGCTTCTGGAATTAAAGTGCGATCAGGAAAAGGTGGCCGACTTATAATTCTGCATGCAGGCTCTGCTGAAGGCTACATTCCAAACACTGAGCTCACATTCACTGCAAAGAATGACAGTGATTATCACAGTCAAATGAATCACGAAGTGTTTGAAGAATGGTTTCGTTGCCAGTTGCTCCCAAACATACCGCCAACTTCAATTATTGTGATGGATAATGCCCCTTATCATTCAAGGAAAGTAGTTAGACTATCAACAATGTCAAGCAAAAAGGCGGTCATTACAGAATGGCTCATCTCTAAAGGTGCGAAACCAACAGAGAAAATGTTGAAGGGTCAACTTTTAGAGATGGTAAAGGAGTACTCCGTTAAAATAAAAAAACACTTATATCGTAGGTAGAATTGCAGCAGTAAATGGACATGAAATTACTCGGCATCCTCCCTACCACTGCCAATACAACCCAATAGAACTAATTTGGGACCAAGTGAAAAGTTTCATAGTGAAACGAAACGATTTTAAGATGGCAAACATATCGGAACTTACTAAAGAAGCTCTGGATACTGTGCCACCTGAAAATTGGGAAAATGCCGTAAGACATGCCGAGCAATTGCAAGTGGAAGATGCAGCAAAAGATATCTTGATTGATAAATATATTGATTCATTTATTGTAAGTCTTGACTCTTCTGATGAGGAATCTTCTGATGAGGAGTCCTCTTAAAGCATCCCCCTCTCTCTCTCTCTCATCTTTTAAGCTGTTGTGTACTGTTCTCTTTGAAAAACATTGTAAATGCATGCATCACGAGGTTAAATAAAGTGTATCATTATCATCCTTATTTATTAGATATACTGTATTTATTACTTGAATGTTTCTAAAATAAATAAATGATTAATGTATAAAATTTATCATATCCATGATTTCCCTTTAGCTTTCTCTCATGAAGGTTTTTAATAAATAAGTTAAATGAAGAATAAAAAGAACTGTTTCATATCTGAAGCTTTAATGTCAATACACACTATCTGAATAAAGGAAAAATAAGCTTATACCAGCGAACCCTTCTAAGACAATTAGAGTGGGCATTCCCCCTTCACCAGACTCTGAAAGGTGGATAAGCTGTACAGGACAGAGGTTAAACCTAAAGGTAATGTTTCGCTTGGGTGATTAGTAAGAAATACAGACCTTTGACTTTGGCCTCCTCTACAAAGAACTTGAAGATATGGCAAACGCGGGTTTTCGCTTTTAGACACGCCCATACCCTCACCATAGGTTGGTACTACTATAGACATTGTAAATATCCGTTCCGGAACTTCTTGAGCTGTCCTCAAATCCCCCTTCCCGGCCAAGGCCAATTTGAAATCTTTTGTGGTCTTGAGAAAACGAATCCAGGAGTTTATGGGGGAAGATTCTGTGTTTGGGAAATACGACAAAAACATTTCTAGGTGCTCGGAATTTTACTAAGTCCAGAGAGTCACAAATTAGCTCCATTTTCTCTCAATTGCTGGCCTTAGAAAGAGAGAGAGAGAGAGAGAGAAAGAGAGAGAGAGAGAGAGAGAGAGAGAGAGAGAGAGAGAGAGAGAGAGAGAGAGAGAGAGAGGTGGGGAGGGGGTCCTCATGGTGCAGTCGATAAGGATTGCATCTGGAATATTCAATTGTTTATCATCACAAAAACATCATTGTTTAAATATAAATAGATTTACCACTGTAACAGATTTAGGATGATTTGGAAGAGTAGGATGTGAATGTTATGTAGTTCAAATAGCTATGAATCAATGATTTGTAATACCTCGGTTTGCTAAAGAAATGGTAAAATATATACTTATGATTATTACCAGATAAAAGAAGTAATACATTGTAGAATCCTTAGTAGATAAAATGAGGTAACACTTTTCAAACAAATTAAAAAAAAAGAAAAAACATTATCAACTTTAAAATAAGTTGACAAGAAAATAAACTTAAAGTATATTATTTGTGAAAGCAATTATTTCAGATTTATTTGAATCACATTGCCTTGAGCGGAATTGTCTTACAAAGAGATCAAATACATGGATGCTTGGAATACAATTTTTAGGAAACAATTTTATTGAAAAACATTATCAATTGATGTTCCGAGAAATGTTTCAGAAATCAAAGAGTGCCGAGTTTTCTTGAAACGTTCATATATGAGAAACGAACTGAAGAAATAACCAGTAAGAATTGATTATGTTCCTAGGTAAATGAAGTTAAAAATTTGTCTAAAAGGATTTCATGGAGAAAATCTTATCTGGAACACGTTTCTTGAAGCATTAATTAAGATCCAAGATAAACCATTCCGCCCTAAAACCACATACAAAAATATAGCAAAGAGTTTGCCTTAATATGGGAAAAAATTAATTCTCATGCAAAGGATTATTGTACTGATAATGTTTTTTTCTAAATCAGTACAGATCCCCATGCACACTTGAGGGATGGGAAATTTATTGGTGTTCTTAAATTTTTGGTATCGATCGAAAAAAATTACCTATATATGCATTTATATATGTATATATATATATACACACACATATGTATGTATATATATATATATATATATATATATATATATATATATATATATATATATATTTATTAGTGTGTGTGTTTATGTGTGTGTGGGTGTAGATATGTGTATGGGGGATGCAGGCTACTCACAAATCTCATTTATACCAATCATCTGATATAAAACTTACGTGTTGGTTGATCAATGGCAAAAGTTTAATATGAAAGAGACGTATATTGGTGTAAAAATACGATTCACCGCAAATATAACTTGTGAAGCACTGCATTGAATATGAAATAAATAGCAGCTGAAAAATAGATGGTTGAATGCCAATCAGAAACGCGTAAAAGCTACACAGGATTAATTTAAGAGTTAAAGATTGATTATTTTTGGAAGGGATTTTTTTGTCAGTGCACTATATGTGTCAGGTAATAATAACTAACTACTTAGGGCTCCTAGACTATTGGTTCTATCATCCTGGATAATTTGTTTCCAGGTTATTCAGAAGTCCTATTTATCGTTTACAATTTTTTTCAAGTTGTTTGATTAAGCAGCTCTTGGAGGAGCTTTACTTTGTCCCTTTGGTCTGAATGAGATTTTCAATATCTATGTCATTTGCAGCTATAACACGAGTACACAATCAATTGATTACTTATGCAATATAAAAGTTAGTTTAACCAGACCACTAAGATGATTTACAGCTCTCCTAGGGCTGGCCCGAAGCATCAGATTTTTATTTACGTGGCTAGGAACCAAATAGCTACTTAGCAACGGGACCTACAGCTTATTGTGGGATCCGAACCCCATTATCGAGAAAAGAATTTCTAATCACCAGAAATACATTTCTCTGGTTCCACGATGGCGGTAGCTGGGAGAGAACTCGGGCTACCAGATTGGTAGATGAGTACACAACCGACTCGTCCAGTGAAGAACTACATATTCAAAATGAAATTGTCTTCTTACATGCAGATATTTTATACGAAATTTGCCTGTCAATAGCCTTTATATGTTTCAATCACAAAAATATTTCCATTTCTCAATAACAGCTGTTGATCAGAGTGTCAATAGGCGTAGCGCTGAATAATAAAGAACCACGGTGGGGTTTAACCCAAATGGTAACGCAGTTGTCAAAAGCAGTAACCCCGAACATTGGCAAAGCTAAGAAGAAGAAGAAGAAGAAGAAGAAGAAAAAGAAAAAGAAGAAGAAGAAGGAAAGCCAATGACTCAACTAATGCAACTGGTTGACCAAGGTCAAGTG
This sequence comes from Macrobrachium nipponense, assembly GCF_015104395.2. NCBI lineage: Eukaryota > Metazoa > Arthropoda > Malacostraca > Decapoda > Palaemonidae > Macrobrachium > Macrobrachium nipponense. The sequence continues at coordinate 151,349,148 of NC_087201.1, read as the reverse complement.
GGTACATATTTCAGAGGGTTTCACGGTACGTTCTTCATTGACAAAATTCCGCTCATAAAATTTGTGTTTGATATATTGAGAATACTGGCATCCTCTCAAGGACAAGAATTGAGAATAAAATAAAAATAAACCGTCAATGTTTTATATGGAGACGGCATACATTTAGCTCCGAAGGTTCCCGAGACAACGAGCCGCGCATAAAATGCAGCTTCTTGATGCACAACTTGGCTTAGCCATGATCCCACTCATGATATTCTAAGAGCCCGAACCTATATTCATACACAAAAATCTCATTAACTGACAAAATAGTCTTCAAAGAGTTGCAGCAAATTAAAGTTAGAGCGAGTTTACAAAATAAAAAGTTATAAAATAAAAAATAGTCTAGTAAATCTAGATAGGACAAAGAAGTGCCTCGGGCGACGTAGCAAAGTCTCAGCTATAACTTTTCAAAGGAAACTCCCATTACGAGAGAGAGAGAGAAGAGAGAGAGAGAGAGAGAGAGAGAGAGAGAGAGAGATTAATTTTTATTAGATTGAAGATAAAATATGAGGAAATTCTGCCAGCACATCATTACTCATTTGAATAATATAGGTATGAGACTAAATTTTTTCATTCGAAATGCAACGGCTGCCCCATCCCCACCACCTCTCTCTCTCTCTCTCCTCTCTCTCTCTCTCTCTCCCCCCACTGCTTTATAGCCTCGGGTTAAAGAATTTCAAATCGTATATTTTCTTTAAAATGACAAGGCCAAGAGATTTTATGCTTCACTTTATGTCTAGACGCTGTTTGTCTTGTTTACGAGTAAGCCTTTCGGTGGCCTTAATATTAGATATGCGTTTTTGCCATTACGGTCTTATAAGAGCATTATGCTCTCTTTCCTCCTTGTACTGACTTAAATCCTGCTTTATTTAACTTTCCGAGATGGTTTTCATTTTCCACTGTATTCATTATTTCCCAATATGATGAAACCCTAAACTGTTCCGGGACATTATCTCAGTGGGTTATGAATATTAACTGGACAGA
>NC_087201.1:151335625-151343125 GCF_015104395.2 Macrobrachium nipponense | reverse complement strand
GATTAAAGAACTCTTTGGTGAAAGTGATTGTCATCATCTATACGTTTAATCTCTCATTTCTCTCAAGTTTTCAGTTTGATTATCATCCATCCTTCCCCCTCCCCCACCCCAGCCCTCATGCCCCCTTCTCTCCTTGGTATCACATCATACAAAAAGAATTTATCATAAAATGGAAAGGAACATTTTACTCGACCACGAAAAAAAAAAAAAAAAAAAAAAGCTTTGATTGAACCGGGACAGCCAAAGAGAAAATCCTTCAAGGAAATAATAGGAGATAAAAACAAACTGAAAATAAAGCGACTAGCACTTTGCTTCTCAATGTCCGCTAATGAAGCGATAGGTATCTGTACCAGAAGCCAGTCAGTGTCATTTCAGAGTGTCAGAGGAACATCAGGAAAAATATTAAAGGGGTGTCTACATTCATCACTAATCAGTAACCTGGGGTTTCTCTCTCTCTCTCTCTCTCTCTCTCTCTCTCTCTCTCTCTCTCTCTCCCCTATCTCTCTCTGGTGAAGAATTTAAGTGTATTTGATGAAATGTTTTGGCCAGATAAATAAAAAGGACTAAATACTGCATGTATGCTATGTAAAATGTAAAAAAAATAACTGGTTAAAAAGCGTTATCAATTCAAGTGAATAATAAACTGTGAACTCTAATAATAACATTATTATTATTATTATTATTATTATTATTATTATTATTATTATTATTATTATTATTATTATTATTATTATTATTATTATTATTATTATTATTATATGGGTATTAAAGAGAGACGAATGAACGTGTTTTTTACGGTTCAGTATGGCCAGGTTAATTAGTCAATTATGTGTCAGAGTCCTGCTGTCTTCGACGAGGTAATCCTCACCAACTAACGAGAAAAAATTCATGAAGTATTCTTAACCCCTTTCTTTAGTCACGTTTAAAACATGGTTATATATATATATATATATATATATATTATATATATATATATATATATATATATATATATATATATATATATATATATATATATCACATATATATATAAATATATATATATATATATATATATATATATATATATATATATATATATATATATATATACAAAAACCCCCCTTTTGACAAATTACACAAATTGAAAACCCTTACCTGTTGACAGCAGGCGCCCTCTATCTGCAAACTTGTCCTTAGGCTACTAAGCTCACATAAATACAAAAATATACTATTTATTATCCAAAGCAAATAAACATAAAATGGAACAGAATGATTAATAAGTCATAGTGATAAAAACCCAAGTCCACCCCACAAAGAAAACTATTAAGTTATCATTCCACTCTCCTAGCTTAGTCTAAGAAATCATTCCTAGACTCAAAATGTCAATTGTTACATTGTATTAGTCAAGTTTAGAGAATCCCGTCTCTAGTATCATGATATAGAGCCCATCTGTAATAAAGATATATTCGTTACATTTCTTATAACACAAGATTAATTAAAGAGATACACTTTACACTCCTCTCTTTTCAAAGGCAACTGTCTCTAAGTCATTTAAAATATGTGCCATACCTTGAGATGGGGGTTTTCTTCTGACACTTACAGTTCTCTCAACTGTCTTTCTTCCTATGACAAAGGAATGTGTCTTTCCCTCAAGTGCCTTGATCGGTCAGACCTATGACATACGTACAAACCAATGTACATACCCACCACGCCTCAAAACTGCTTATGGCAACAGTACGGACAGCCACCAGCTTAAAAACGCATACGTCTCAGATTCCTTCATTCAAGAAGGCTGTTTCTAGCCTCTGGCGCAAAACACCGCTGTCATTGTCTCCATCGATATTACTTGATTTAGATCAGTGAATTCTCTAAAGTCACAGTGATCGGTAAATTCTTGTGAGCTAATTCTAGTTCGCAACCTGACAGGTCAATACGTCGAAGAGTGAATATCTTACTTTCACACATATCTGTCATAAACTAACACACATCCTAGTTCATAGTCAACTGCCGAGGACTGGAATTCTTCACCTAATATATACATAATCTCTACCCCTGTCCAAACCACTACCGACCCCTAGGGAGAACTAGGAAATGACCTAAAGCTGCTTTCAAAATGCTTGCAAATCAGTCCAGGTACAACATTTTGCAAATTGGAAACTTCTGCAACAATGAGAGAGGTCACCTTTATTGAAATCTAGCAAAGATTTCACCTCTCTAAATAATCATTCACACCTTCAATAAAAATTTGCACTGGTTGGGATAACACACCGTCTACCATTCCCCTGAACGGGCTCACCCCTCACTCATTTTCGTTACGTGATGTAGTAGCGTTATGGTACTCTTAGCATCTGCCATTTTCCTCTCTTTACGGAAGCTCTTATGTTCTATAAGATTCACCGATCTCAATAACATCAATGTATTTATATACACACAAAACCCAATCCAGAAAAATTAATACAAATTTTTCCCAATAATGGATAACAAAAAACAAATGCGTAACGCGCCCAGTATATCATCCCACAAAAACAAAAAACTAAAAAATAGGGAGGGGATAGAAAAAGGAAAAAATTTGTAAAACGCTTACTAAGCGATCCAGCCCAGTGACACTCACATTCTCGCCTCCCTCTCTCTCTCTCTCTCTCTCTCTCTCTCTCTCTCAGGGTGTGACTCACAACAACCAAAAACCTTCGCTCATATCATTACAAAAACCCCCCAATGTCCGTCGAATTTCAAGAGACATCAAAACAAAAACACCCTTTGAGTAAATTTATCAAAAAACAAAAAAAGAATAGAAAAAATAACAAAGTAGAAAAGAAGAAAGAAAACATAAAATCACACTCACATCTTCATATGACTGAAAACTGAATTCATATATACATCTCAAATATGCGTAGCCTATTCACCACACTCCGATGTTGGATGCAGATCCTAACTCCTCCTCCCCCTCCCCATTCATTGTGGGGTGTCTGTCAGGGGGTAACCACCCACTGAAATGTCTGTCATTACCACCATAGCATTCTAGGATGTGCAGTGCAATTATTGTACAAATTTTACTTGGTATCTCCAATGTTGGATGCAGATCCTGTCTCCCCCTCCCCCTCCCCACTCGTTGTGGGCGTCTGTCAGGGGGTAACCACCCACCAAAATATCTGTCATTATCACTGCAGTATTCTTGGATGTGCAGTGCTATTGTAGTGTAAATTTTACTTGGAATCTCCTAAGTTGAATATAGATCCAATTAACCCCCTCTTCAGTGCGTCTGTCAGGGGGAATCCACCCTCCAAAATGTCTGTCACTGGTCATTCTGTAATCAGTAGATTCTGCGGATATATTATATATTAGTTTAATCTGGTATCTAATATATTGGATCTAGACCCAAAATCTAACAAGCAATTAGTGGTGCTTGTTAAGTAAGCCCCCCATATATTTTCGGCAGACGGTCAGCTTCACAGTTTACAAGTCTACTCCTAAATACCAGTAGGGGTTACAGTAGGTATCTCGATCGTTGTATCTCAATGGTCCGGGCTGCCAGTCTATATTGCCAGAAAAAGAACTTTTCTCTTTACTCGGTATTACGGAGCCCGATATGGAACATAACATGGAACTGAAATACAGTACATTACTTAAGCTAAGCTCGCTTTCACTCGAAGCTCGTTTGATTTTGTTTTTATTGTGATATGCATGTGCATTGTGGTACTACTTCTCGTCTTCTTTAGGGGATTTTATTTATATTACAAAACTTCCATAAATTAAAATTGGTTTGATTTATGAATATTTGGCTAAAGGCCAAACACTGGTGCACTTTCAGCCATTCATTGACTAAGGTGAAGGAGGAAGGTGAAGTGGTTGAACAGCAAGATCGACCAAAGTAAGTGGGAAAAGACGTGACATTAAATGTTAGGAAGTAGGTGAATCTAGGGGCCGAAGGGGCACTGCAGATAACCTTTAGTGTTGCCTGCAGTGTACCACATGAGGTGCAATGACAACACTAACCCCTTAAGAAGTTATCGTTCAAAACCTTTCTTACGCAACTCTATATCCATCCTGTTACCAGTTTGTATAACCCAGCTTCATCACTTAATGTCAAGCAATACAAGATCATCGGATGAATTATATATTAATCCAGTCATCGTCCAACTTTTGTAATCACCAACATTTTGTGCCAATGAGTATCCGTAAGTTTGTCATTTTAATAAGACAGGCAAACAGACAATAGGTTGATAGGTAGGTATATGGATAGATTTATACCTTACTTGATCTATATTATACAAAAATGAGAAGACACTATGAATTTTGAGATATTTTATTCACATCACTTTACACTTTACAAATAGTGTGGGAATTAATTCATGTCTTTATGTGAAAAACTTTGACTTCGTTTTATTTATTATCTGATTCCCTCTCATTATTAAGAAAAATCTATCATTTACCACAATTTGAATAAAAACCTTTTCAGTTTATTGCAGAATTTCTCAATAATTTTGTTCATCATGATAAATCAACAAGCATTTTAACTGTAAAGAAAAAAATAGCAAAACGTTCAAGTAAATATTTCCAAACAGCCAGGCAAAATGGACAAGTTTTTGTGTTACTAGAGCAGGATTTAATGACCTTGGAAATGTTTTCATTACAACAGATTTGTATCAGGTAAAAAAATCCTTCATTTATAAGAGCCTTCTGATGAAAAGTTAAATAATTCTAGCATGAAAGGATTAGTTCTGATTGATTACTCTTAATATATGAAGAATTTATCTATTTTTTAATGTCTCATCAACATCATACCGGCGGGAAGAATCTGCAAATGTTAACGAAGCCACAGAAATATTTTATGATAAGAAAAAAGTTGGTTTTCGCTCCTGGAATCCAGAATCCAGAGCGCTGGAGATTAATGGCGACGGCCATCGGGGTGACTCAGGTGATCATGAATGTAGGATGTTTCCATATGATGCGTATGAAGGTTACTTGTATTTCCGCCAAAATGTGTTTAAGGTGGGAGAAATTGAGTCTGGGGCAGTCTCGCTGAAGTGAGCGTGGCCTCAACATTGTCACGTACAGTGCTGCTCATTATGTATTGGACTGCGTGAATATACAGCTGTCACATATTGCTCGTGTTTGAGTATACCTAACCTGCTTACATGGCGCATTGATATAAGGACCTGGGAAGCCTTCAAGATGTCGGGTGCAAGATATTCAACAACACCAAGAAGAGGGGCCCTTTCACGGGGTGCACATGGCCGTACCAATGGTGGGAATGAGGAATTTCTGAGTGCCATGGCAAACCTTTTCTTGCAGCAGCGACAGAGCAGTGGTACCCCCTCAGGTATGAGAGCAATTATGCCCGACAAATGTTTGTACGAAATGTCACAAGGAGCATTTAGGAAGTGGCGTAGGTCTATGACAGATTGGTTCCAAATTGGCAGTGTTTCTACTGAAGATGCTGTGCTAAGCATTCGTTTGAACTGCGATGATCAGTTACAAAGGGCATTGGATGCCTGTTACACGTCCGATGAATGGAAAGTCCTTTCTCTACATCAGGCATTAGATGCCGTCCAAGAAGTAACTCAAAAGTCTTTGAACCGTGCAATTCTGTGGGATAAATTTTTTAGTGCACAGCAAGGGCCTATGGAACCCGCGAAGACATCATCGGTGTCAGGAATTGGTTTTAGACTGTGCTTTCCGTTACCCTCGGGGCCAAAATGACATGAGTGACTACATGCGGACTCACAGGTTAGCCAGTGGTTTAAAAAACTGTGGATTGAAACAAGAAATACTCCAAGACTACGAAAAATATGTGTCGCCAAAATACTACAGAAGTGTGAAATATATGAGGCAGCTGAAAGGGATAGTGGGGCCAGCAAAATTAACCAGAGACTCATTACTGCCAAGGTGGGGAAATAATTGCTGCTTTATAATAATAATTAAACAAAAGAATAGTAGCTACTCATGTCAGGTAAGAGATGTGATAATTGTGGGCGCATTAATGAGAAAAATAAATCTAGCTGCTATGCAAGTGAAGTGTGTTGCCACAACTGTGGTGTAAAGGGTCATTTAGCTAGATATTGCAGAAAAAAACGTGCGAATAACAAGGCAGCATCCATTGAAGTTGATCATGATGACGACACCATGTCGGTGACGGTATGCACGTTAGTGCAGCACTGTGGGGTCCAGCAGGTGACAACATAGGCGGGAAAGTTACTGCATATGTGCATAAAAGTTGAACATAAAATGGGACGTGATGTACCAATGTATGAAGCTTTTATCGATGCTATTGCCGATACTGGGGCAATAATTAGGCCGATACTGGGGCATTAATTAGGACTGAACGTGAAACAGTTGCTTCGTTTGAACACAAAGGTTAAACATGCCGCCGAAAAACCCATGAGAGTACTGGGTAGTGTACGTTGTACAATAACATTGGGTAGAAATAATGCTCTAAACATAGAGGTGTTAGTAGTGTGCGGTGTCTCTAGGCTATACCTATCATGTTAAGGTAGACAGAATTTCAGTAAATAATATTGGTAGGGAACGGCCCAATAGTGTGGATGACAATGATGTCACCAGGTGATGGGAGCAACACCCATGACGTCATAGAGTTGCCGTACTCCCCTCAGGAGGCCAATGTACCTAAGCTCAATAGGTGGATTTTGGAGCGTTCCTCTTGTACGGTATTCAATATTAAATGGAATCCATTACCGGTAATGAAGGGAAAGCCACACCATATCCACCTTCTCCCTGAAGCAGTCCCATATGCATGCCATACGCCAATTCCAATTCCCAAGCATTGGGAGCAAGAGGTAAAAAAACAGCTGGACAATGATGTCAAACTGGGAATAATCTGCCCCGTTCCTACAGGAACTACAACCGATTGGTGTGCGCGAATGGTAGTAGTAGCTAAAAGGAATGGAAACCCAAGAAGAACAGTGGATTACCAAAAGCTAAACAAATATTGCAAAAGGGAAACTCATCACACTTTTGCCCTGTTCAATATGGCATTCAGTGTACCTGTACATTCATACAAAACTGTAATAGATGCCTATTCTGGTTTTCATCAAGTGGAATTAGATGAGGAGAGTCGGCACCTGAATACCTTCATATCCCCCTGGGGTAGGTACCAGTATTGTAGGACCCCAAAGGGACAATGATATGTGTTTCATACATAAAGAAACCTTTAATTAATAACCTTTATGTGTTTTACGTATCGTAAAAAGGAAGAGATATGAAACCAAATCTAACTAACAAAGAATATTGTGTAATTATTTTGAAATAGGTAATATAAAAATGTCGGATAACTTCATAGAATTCTTAACTAAAATGGATTGCAGAAATCCTTAGAATATTGAACAGTATCACAAAGGACATTTATCTTCTCGATGAAAAGAGGCAGCCGTCTATCTAAAGCATTTAGTTTAACTGAGATCAATTTACTTCCTCTTTCATAGAATAATTAATTCCGTTTTCATTTTAAGTCATGGGAATATTATCCATTTCGTATACGTCAATCATTTACATGTTCATCAT
>NC_087201.1:151318125-151330625 GCF_015104395.2 Macrobrachium nipponense | reverse complement strand
CTCCTGTCTTTTAAACAGGCAGATCTAGTGGAGGGAAATTTAATTGGAGAAGAATGGGAATTATTCTTTGGAGGAATGGTGTGACTAATTACTTTATAGACTGATATTTTATGGGGGTTATCTAAGTTACTTGAACTTTGAGATATCATTCCATTGAATTATCCTGTAAGAATCTGAGTTATTCAATTAGTACTTTACTTTGAATAAACATATATTTTTGTAGTTCCGACTCTGATTTGATGACCTTAGGAAATGAAGGGAGGTTGTCGAGAGAGAGAGAGAGAGGCTGCGAGTCGATTGATCGATCGATCGATTGATCGATCGATCGATCGAGAGAGAGAGAGAGAGCTGTTGCCAGAGTCAGGTGAGTGAGAGGGGAGAGAGAGAGAGAGAGAGAGAGAGGGGAGGTGTTACCAGTTTGTCTACCGCTTATGGCTAACGGTTACTAAATGTGATGAGAGACTCTGGTCTCCTAAGAGTGGTGGCGGTGTACGTGAACCGTTGTTATGCCTTTTGTTAGATTAATAACAGCTTAAAAAATGCTGTTTCTGGAGAGGCTGATTGTTAAAGGGGTTAGGATGTTGCTAATAAGCATCGGACATAAGAATTATGGAGTCATAGCTATGGTACTGAGCGAAAGAAATTGGACTAGGGTCATCAAATTTGCCGGTCGTGAGGTGCTCGTGAGATGAGTAACTCAAGTCTGTCTTGTGGGTGGAATATTGGCAAGTGTTTTTTTTCTCTCGCGCTCGGTTTTGTGGTCGGGTTTTCTCTCATTGTGAAGGGGTAAGTGTTACGGTGTGTTTTTTTTGAGGCCTCGGTTTTTTTTTTACTTTTTGTATTAATTATTTTATGAGTTATGGGATTGGTTTAGAATACAACATTTTTTCTCCATATACGTGTGTATATGCATGGTCTTACGCAGTCAGCAGAATTTCTGCTGAACCAACTGAGGGGTATTGCAAGGGGAGAACGAGTAGTGGTCTTCCTTGGGGGGCGTTGCTTGACCGGGAGGGTGAAGCTCTTTTTTTTTAGTGGGGATGAACTTCTTTTTTTCTCTTTGTGTCGGGGCAATGGGGACGAGTCTGGCCTTGAATAAGGAATTTTCAATGCCAAGGTTTTTTTTAGAAAGATTTTCTCTTTCTCTTGAGTGAAGAGAAATGGAAATGAAATGCATATATATTTGGTGCAGATTTTCCTTATGCTTTGGAGAATGCTTTTACGCAATGTTAGAGAGAATTATTATTAATGAGGACACAGATATTATTATTGTTTTTTTTTAATGGAGATTTGATTGGTGTTGAGGAGATTACTTTAAAATGGTACTGACTGGTGATGATTGCTGAGTGGTGTTGTATCTGATGATACCGGTGAGGGGTGTTGATTTTGGAGTTTTGGTGTGGAAATTGTGTTGTATACGGGGAAATGGTGTTGATTGGTGTTGGGTGGTATCATGGGGTGTGGCAATTATGATGAATACTGGGGAATAGCAATATTAATGCCCTTACTTGACATATTTGCAGGATAATTATTACTATGGAGAATTATTATTATTTTCATTACTTGAGATATTTTACGAGAGGTACTTAAGTAGAATTATCATTACTTGAGATATTTTGGGGGGATTCTGTTGGAGTCATGGTGTTAATAATTTTTGGGAGATGTGCCAATGATTTTAGGGGTGGTGATATCAATTTTAGGTGGATTTTGGTGAATTTGATGATAGCAATTTTGGTGATACTGATAGTTGATGAATCTGGCTGAATATTTGGTGAATTTTGCTGAATTTTGCTGAACTTCTGGTGAATTTTGTGCTGAATTTTTGGTGAATGGGCAAGCATTAACATTGGTGATGTTTTTTATACTAATACTGGTGATTTTTTTTTTTTTTTTTTGTGGATATGGGAGTTACTAACGACACATTATTTTTCTTTTTTTAAGACTTCAGCAGAAAATTGCTTGACATCTACGTGAGTCACGGGGATAGTTAACAGTGCCGTTTATTTTTCTTTTTCTCTTTTTTAGTCGTTAGCCATCGCAGACGCCAGTTTTTTTTTATCGTGGGCGAGTTTGAATTTATTTTTCTCTCCAGTTTGTGTGAATTTTTTAATATCTCAGTTCGTGACTTGGAGTCATTGTTCGGGAACGTGTTTATGATTTCAGCTGTTTGATGCTGCAGAGAGATTTATGGGAGAATTTTTGCATTGTTTTGAATGCATACGAAATGGCACTACATTTTCTTTTCTGGATATTTGTGTTCCAGAAATTGTGGGTTTCTTGCACAACACCTTTGTTGTATTTGTGACAACTTTGCCAGAGATTTGAAATTTGGCTAAGTTTCTAGTGGCCAATGCCTTAGTGCATATGGAGAAGTCTTTGCTTAGAATCTTTATATTTGGAGTTTCTGTTATAATGAGTTATGTGGCACACTGGTGATTTTTTCTAGAATTTCCTGGGCAATTTTATTTGCCGAGTTTTGCCATTTCTTAGCTGTTGTGCTAAACAGAGAGTTTATAGTTTTTTTCTTTAACATTGAGTTATTTTCCTGGAGAATTGGATATTTAATATTTTGGAGATATAATATTTTGGCCATTTGATTTTTTTTTTGAGATATTCCACAGTTTATGCCTATGGTGGTGAGAGCTATGTTTAGTTCAATTATTTTGCACCTTTTTTATTGCAAATGGAGACACCTTTTTGAGGAGATATGGGGCAATATTCTCGAGTATATCAGTTAGATGCTTTGGGTGCATTTTTTGGAGATGGAGTTAAATTTTCTTATTATCCTGCTTGGAGTGTAATAATCTTTTTTGGAGACTTGTTTTATTCCACATGGAGTTATTGGTGAAACCGGTAAGTATCTTTTATTTGCTGAAATAGAGGTGACTATTTTTTTATTGCTGGAGTGGTGGTTTTATTGACACGTGGTTATTGGTGAGATAGAGGGAATATGGTGTTGTGGGGTTATTAATTAAATGAAGGAAATATTTTTTATCACTGGAGTGGTGTTATTATTAATATGGTGATTTATATATATATATATATATATATATATATATATATATATATATATATATATATATATATATATGTATATATATATATATATATATATATATATATATATATATATATATATATATATATATATATATATATATATATATATATATATATATACATATACATATATATATATATATATATATATATATATATATGTATATATATATATATATATATATATATATATATATATATATATATATATATATATATATATATAATATATATATATATATATATATATATATATATATGATATATATATATATGGAGATGTTGCATTTTGTATATTCACCAGTGAGTTATTTTTGGTGGCATATGATTGCTGAATTGCTGAATTGTAAGGTTACCGTAGTTGTTATCCCAGGCAGGTGATAATTTTTTATATAATTGGCCAGTATCATTTGTGAGGGTTATGTCTTTGAGACAATTTTTGAGCACCTTAGTCATATCCTGGAGATAATTTTGTGAAATGTGCTTGTGTGGTGTCAGTATAGAACTTTTTTTTGAGAATCATGATTTTCTGAAGTTGCGAGTCTGACTGGACATTCCTATGCTGCAGTTCGAGCACCTGACGTGTTCGCAGGAGGATTTTTGCTGATAATGCTGTGATGAGTCCGGTTGATGACTCTTTTCCTCTAGTGGTGATTGCTCAGTTTTTGCAATATCTGGAAATGTTGACCATAGCATTTCATGAAAATGCACGTGTAAGAGGTTGCTTTCCGGCCATGTCCGATCGATGAAAAAGTTGTGGTGGCAAAATTCCGTAACTATACATATGGCATTTATGGGGAAAACACGGAGTTATGTATATCATGCATATATTATGTGCTTTGTGATGGGGAAAGTTCACTTATTTTTGTTATCTTTTTTTTCTTTTTTTTCCTTTTCCTACGAGATATGTAATCGGGAGTTGAGCTTTAAATAGCATTTCTTTCTGGACGGGAGATGTAAATTGTTGGGGTGTGTGAATTTCATGAAATGGGCGCTTGGAAATTAATTGTGAGCAGTAAGGGGTTCCTGCTGTTAGACATTGGAGAGTTTTTACTGATTTTGTGGGTTGTTGAAATATCAGAGCTTGAGAGAACGTTTTTCAGTGATAATTTTGGGTCTGGGCTCATTACGTGTTTTTATTTTTTTTTCTTGGGCTCATTACTTTTTTCTTTTTTTTATTTGTGAGAATTTGTGAGTTTGAAATGTGATGACAGAAGTCCGTAGAGTTCCTGTGAGTCCGAGTTCTGGAGTGTGTGCCGGTGTGTGAATTTGGTGAAGTTTTTTTTTTTTTATTATTAGAGAATTAAGTTAGAGAACATAATATTTCTTTTGCGGGGTTGTGATAATCACTTATGATTTAGCGATCCTTGGAGTTCCTTCATGAGTTAAAGTTAGAAATTATTTCAGTGGTCATATTAAATGGAGTTAATTCGTTGACGTTCAGTTTTTTTTTTTTTTTTTTTTTTTTGGGGGGGGGAATTTTTGAGGTCATTATTTGATAGAAATATGTCTGGGGTTAGTTCTTTTTGATTGACCGATGACCTGACTGACATACTCAAACTCACCATAATCGTCATTCCCCGACGCTAGCAAGACGCCCACCAGCCGTTGCAGAGATGTTGCTGATGTATGCCATCTTAAAGAGAGTTTCTAGAAGTCTACGGAGTTCTACAGTGCTTTTGGGTCTACAAGAGCAGTTGGATATCTTCCACTGGGAGATGTTTCGCCTTGCTACAAAGTGTTTCACGAGTCTGTGCAGGCAGTTGCGGACAAAAAGTTGATTCAAGATGGAGAAAAAGTTTCTACACCCAATTGTTTTTGGATTATTATTATTATTATAAAAATAGTTTAACCAGACCACTGAGCTGACTTTCAGCTCTCATAGGGCTGGCCCGAAGGATTAGATAAAATGCCAGGTCTAGGCTAAAGGCCAGGAACCGGTACCAAATAGGTCATGAAGTATAATAAATAAATTATAAAACTGCACAAGGGCACAGACTTCCATACTAGAACTCAAACACGCAATAAATACATTTACTCACGATTCCATACATACTTATTAAAAAGGTGTATTAAAATTAATAACAATTCAATAAAATCTTAAGAATTTGATCTAAAATTCATTAATTACTCTGAGGTTTTTGTATGGTTATTATATTTTATTAATTAAATCAGATTTCTTTAGAAACGTTAAAACGGGAACCACTGAAAATGAGAAAGATTCTGACAAAATTTCTTTTATTCTTTTATTACCAAAGGTTGATAGCCTCTGCTGGTCGTACCTTGGGCATCTACACAACACGTGTCCGACAGTTATCAACACCTTGCACTGTGGGCACTCTGGAGCAGGGTCACGTGGGCTGCTCATTAAGTGCCCATGTGTCAGACGAGTGTGGCCTATACGTAGACGTGTCAGGATTACTTGTGTGTGTCTCTCTCTGTTATATGGAGCTCCATTTCTTAACTTCAGGTTTTATTTGTTTTAGTTTATTACTTTCTGATTCCTCTCTCCATATATTTTGCCATTTATTTACAATGATTGTTTTAAAATGAGCTATATAGTCACTAATAGGGATGTTTATACTTGATCTCATCATGTGGACTGCCTCCTTGGCTGCTTTATCAGCTTCTTCGTTTCCTTTTATTCCGACATGGGCAGGGATCCAACATATTTCAATATTTTTCCATTATTATATAATTTATGGAGTAAAAACTTAATCTGTTGCACAATATCATTTCTGGGATTGTAACTTTTAATGGCTTCTATAGCGCTTCTAGAGTCGCTATAAATCACAAAATTATTAAAGGGGTGTTCTTTGATTATTTCTATGGCCGATGTTATTGCACATAACTCTGCTGTAAATACAGAAGCATCGTTGGGAAGAGAGAACTGGTATGTTTTGTCCTTGGACACTGCAGCATATCCCACTCCGTATTCTGATTTGGATCCATCCGTATATACTGCGTAATGGGGACCTTTTCGGTTTATGTGCTCTATTGTATGTTGTCTATGGTGTTCTGGAGTATACGAGTAATTTTTTGTTAAATATTTTAAGTTAGTGCAAATTTTATCTTATTCATATTCCATGGAGGCGGTAATTTTACTATTGAAGGTAGTTGTGAACTTATATTAAGTGACTCAAACAGTCTTCTAGCTCTTATTGGGAAAGGTGGTATATGATTGTTAATAAAGGTATCACGTAATTCAAATAGTTTTTTTGGGGGGAATCACTACACTGAATCTTTAGGGCACTCTTCATTGTCACTAACTCTCTATGGAGAGAGAGAGGTAGTTCACCACATTCAACCTGTAAAGAAGAGGTTGGTGATGATCTAAAGGCTCCTGAGCATATTCGAAGACCTTCATTGTGAACCGAGTCTAATAATTTCAGTGTGTATCTGAGGCCGAGCCGTATATTTCACTGCCATAATCAATGATAGACAGTACAGTTGCTTTATATAGCAATGTAAGGGTTTGTCTATCTGCTCCCCATGTAGTGCTTGATAATTTTCTAATTAGATTTTAAAGCTTTTTTGCATTTTGATTTCACGTATGCTATGTGGGCTTTCCAGTTTAAATGAGTGTCAAGTACTAATCCTGAGAATTTTGCAGTTTGGCCAATTGGTATATTATGACTTCTGATTTTCAAATCTATTTCTTCATTTTTCATCCACCTTTTATCTTTGTAGAAAGCGATTGCTTGTGTCTTATGTATGGCTAATTTAAATCCTACAGATGATGTCCATTCATCTATTTTTCTTATAGTTTTGTTAATAATGCGTTCTGCATGTTTAATGCGAGACGCTGAATAATAGATGGCAAAATCATCCATATAAAGGTTGCTTTTAATTCCAGTAGGTAAAGTTTTACTAATATCATTTATCGCAAGGGTAAATAGTGTGCCACTAAGGACACTTCCCTGTGGAACACCATTTTCAAGTGGAAATGTTCTAGACAATACATCATCAATTCTCACTTGAAAACTGCGTTTTGTCAGAAAGTTTTGGATGAATTTGGGTAAATGTCCACGGATGTTGTTATTTTGTAAAGTTTTTAATATAGGATACCTCCATGTAGTATCATAAGCCTTTTCAACGTCAAAAAAGACAGCTACAGTTACCTGTTTTCGTTCAAATCCTCTGCGTATATGGTCTTCTAGAAAAGAGAGAGAATCTAATGTAGACCTGTTACATTGCGACCCGAATTGAGTAGGAGTCAAAATTTTATTTTCTCGAATGTGCCACGTTAGTCGAGCATTCACCATTTTTTCAAGCAATAATTTACATAAGCAACTTGTTAGAGATATTGGTCTGTAATTGTTAACATTGCTTGGATCCTTTCCAGGTTTGGGGATAGGAATGATTATAGCTTTACGCCATTCATCAGGAAACAAATTCCGAAGCCATAAATGATTATAAAATTGTAATAAGTATGACTTTGCCAAAGGTGCTAAGTGGCATATCATCTCAAAACAAATATTATCACCTCCAGGAGCAGATTTATTACTGTTCGAGAGAGCATATTCCAATTCTTCCATATCAAATTTTCTATTATAATATATATCTTCCCTTGTTTCAAAATTTATTGTTATTAATTCTATACTATTTTTCTTTGTACGAAAGTGTTCATCCAAATTCTTATCACTACTTACATTTGCTAAGTTTTCTCCTATTATATTGCTTATTTCTTTTGGATTAAGTATTCTCTTCCCATCTTTAATATCGCATGTCTAGGTGGTTTAACATGGGTACCATTTATTTTTCTGAATTTTTTCCATATTTTTTGTATGGGAGTATTATTTGAGAGATCTGATACGTATTTCCTCCAAGAAATTATTCTTCCTTGAATTACTTCCTTTTTAAATTTTGCAGATATTTTGTTATATACAGGTTTTAAAGTATCAATTTCTAGCAATAATATAGTCATTTTTTGCAAAGTTCCTTCTAATATTGGAAATTTTGTATTTATTTTAGCGAATTTTTTATTCAAATTATCTAATCGTCTCCCTATTGAGTGTTTTGTGTTTATTAACTCTGTTAGCCTATCAGACCACCATGGAACTTTGGTTTTGTTGGATGGGGTTTGTTTGGTCTTTGGTATTGATTTATCTGCAGCATTTTTAATGAAACCAACTAGAAATTTATTAGTTTCATTGTGGTCTTTGAAATATTCAAATGGTGGGATATTTTTAGTATGCTTTTTATATTGTTCCCAATCTGCTTTAAAAATGTTATAATGAGGAACATGTTTTACAGGACTATTATGCAATAAGGAAACCAATATAGGAAAATGATCACTGGTGTGCAAGTCATCAACTGTATTCCAATCCAATCTGTCAACTATGCTTGTTGAACATAGAGTTAAGTCCACCGAGGATAAAGTCCCATGTGTTCTTGAAAAATATGTGGATATTTCATCATCATTTATTCAGCAAATGTCGTTTGAATCAATTAAATCTTCTATTTTACTCCCTGCTTTATTTGAGTTTGTGCAATTACAGTCCCATATTGGGCTATGAGCATTAAAATCGCCTAGTATTAATGTAGGTTCCTTTGTATTGGTTTAATAAATCTTTAAGTTTATCAATGTCATAGTTTTTATTTGGTTGGTTGTATAAATTATAAATCACATAATTATCATTTTTAATTTGTATTTTAATACTTGATATTTGCAAGTCAGTAAAGTTTATAAGTACTTTGTCATAACATACTTTGTTATGCACATATATAGCAGTACCTAGATTTCCTTCTTCCTCTCTAGATGCAGATACTAAGGTATATTTACCTATAGTTGTTATTGTTTTATTGACATGCTGCAAACATATTACCATAGGTTCATATTCCTTAAGTAATCGTTGCAATTCTCCCAAATGTAATCTGGTCTGGAGGCCATTTACGTTCCATTGTATAATGTAATTGTTGAAAATATTATGTTAGTGTGCTATTTTCTCTTTGTGGATCATCAATTTGCATTTTCTCTAAAAGTTTTACTTACGACATTTATTTGTTTTTCTTTATAAGATATTAGATGTCCAATGCACAGACAGCCTTTTCCGTGAGTGTCCAAACTAGTAGTCTCTCTACTTCTACATTTTATAAAATTTTTTATTGTGTTCGTTAAACTGTCTTTTGTTATATTTCTGTTTTTGTTGCATAATTCTATGAAACATTTATTACATCCACATGTGTTTTTGTGTGGTGTTCTTTTTTCATTTGCTTTTGCTGCTCCTATTATTGGTGATGGAGTAATCTCTTCTCCCATCACGTAATTATTTTCGTCTATGGTTTGTTCCTGAGCTGTTTCTTTGATGTTCTGGGTTGTTGCTTCCATTGGTTTTATTACTATTTTAGGAGACAATGGGATATTCTTACTTCTTGGTTTGTGCTCTTTCGATGGGTAGTTAGTCTTTGCTTTAACAGACAATTCTCTAATGATTGTTGGTTTTTTGGTTTTGGGCGGAGTCCTCTCCAGGGGTCTCTTTTTATCTTTACCTTCTAGTTCATTATAACTTTCCTCTAACATTTCAGTGATACATGTATCATCTTGAGATTCTATTTCTTTTAATATCTCAAAAGAATTTGAACAAATATTTGTGCATGTTTCTTGGTTTTTTGCTAAACTGTTTTCTTTATGCAAAGTGGTTATTTTTCCTTCCGTTTTTTCTGTTAGGGTTTTAATATTCTTATCCTTTTCTTTTTTGTATCATTGTTTGAAATTACAGTAGAAAACGTTTGTTTCCTAGCAGGATCATACATTCCTCTGACTTTTAATTCTAACTTGGCTTCCTTTATGGGCATTCCTGTTCTTTCTTGAAGTAATTTTAATTCTGTGTTGTATATATAATACATACACTCTTTAGATCTTGCATGGTGATTTTGCCCGCAGTTCACACACTTTGGCTCACCGCACTTCCACTGTGTGGAATGTTCGTTAGATCCACAATATGCACATACCGCTGTATTACGGCAGTTTTTCTTTGTATGTCCATATTTGCTACAGTTTTGGCACTGTAGTGGTTTTGGAACGTACGGTCTAAGTTCTCTGCTTTGGCCCATAATCTTAATTTTTAAAGGTAATTCTTGGCCGTCAAATTTTATTTTTGCTATTCTGAGTGTTTTTCCATTACTACTTCTACTGTTTATGTTGTAAATTTCGCAATCTTGGACATTATTATATCTCTTTTTAAGGGAATCTAGCAATATATTTTTTTCTAAAGGTTCTTCATCATCAGGGAGTACAATGGTACCCTGTACACTGTTCATGTTGTCATGTTTTTTTATATGTACATTTATATTATCAATATTTTTTATTGTTAAGTAATTTTCTGATTGGCTTCTAGTTGTGGTTTCAATTAACCACGTTTGGTCTTTTATTAGTCGGAATGACATTTCTGCAGTTGAATGTCGATTCAACAAAAAGTTTTCCAATTTCAATGCCGATATTCTATTTTCGGTTTCCATAGTAAGGAATCTTGACCAACTTCCACTACCAAAGAGGGAGTCGAAATGGGTCAAGGTTGGGTCAACACGATATTTGTTTTTTCTTGATGGTCTATATGGTATCCAAGTTTTGATACCATCCAGCTCTTCTCTAACTGGGGTGTCTTGGGGATAATCCGTTGCCATGCCAGAAGTCATAGTGGGGTTTGTTGTAGTTTCCATAGAATAATGATATATATTTTCGTCCAGGATGAGGTCCCTCTCACCAGGGAGGCCCAACTGGGGGAGGAGTAATATTGCTACAGTGGTAACTACCCTGGGACACTCACCTGGATATACGCCATACCCACAGTGCCTTAAGGGTCGTCAGTCCCATGAGATCATGGCTTGACATAAAAATTTCCCCTCGCTCGACCACGTCAGGTACTCTAGTTTTACGGGTGGAGTGGCATGCCGTCCAACTCCACCCTCCATCAAGTTAAAAGAGCAGTCAATTCAATAGTCCAAAACCTTGCCAAGGTCGTCAACAAAAGAAGAAGAAGGGAAGGGTGAAAATTTATAAGAGGAGGAGTAAAGGAGTTAAAGGTCCCAATGTTTAGTTGGATCCACAGCAGAGTGTGTAGGCGTAAAGGGGCATACTCTCTCTGCAGTGGATCCCTAAGCCCCCCACCTCGTCAAGGAGTTGGGATCAGGGGGAATTGTTTTTGGAGATGAGGTGTGATAGAACATTACTTTGTGCTGCCAGAGACGTGCAGTTATTACTATATTTGTGTTATGAGCCGGCCAATATGTTTTTTTTTTATATCTGAGCTGTTTTATGTGGCCTGTGGCTAGGCAGGGGCTAGCCAGGATGGTGGCCGAGCTAATCTGTAAAAAGGGGGAATGTACAGATTCATCTGTACATTCCCAAGCTTTGGGAATGCTGATGTGTCTTTTTGCTGTATGTGCAGATCTGTGCATGTCCTGTTGCTACAGGCGATTGCAGAGGTGCCTTTGAAAACTGGCTGCAACCAGTTATGAGGGTGTGGATGAAGGGCGTGAGTTTGTTTGTATGTGTGCGCCTCTTTCGTTCAGAATGGCAGGTATTAGCCAGAAGGATGGAGACAGTTGTCTTGGAGAGAAAGAGCGGATAGCTCTGCGAACGTTATATATTTATTCTGTGTGGAGATTCTAGGCTGCAATGGGTAAGAGTTACTGTGCTTTAGCCAAAGATGGGGCTTACATTATTTTTGATAATTTGTAAAGACGATCTATTTCATTTAATCTTTTGACTTTGTTTTTTCAATTGTGTATGCTCATTAGTGTGTCCCTCCTGTCTTTTAAACAGGCAGATCTAGTGGAGGGAACTTTAATTGGAGAAGAATGGGAATTATTCTTTAGAGGAATGGTGTGACTAATTACTTTATAGACTGATATTTCATGGGGTTATCTAAGTTACTTGAACTTTGAGTTATCATTCCATTTAATTGTCCTGTAAGAATCTGAGTTATTCAATTAGTACTTTACTTTGAATAAACGTATATTTTTGTAGTTCCTACTCTGATTTGATGACCTAAGGAAATGGAGGGAGGTTGTCGAGAGAGAGAGAGAGAGGCTGCGAGTCGAGAGAGAGAGAGAGAGAGAGAGAGAGAGAGAGAGAGAGAGAGGGAGGGAGTGAGAGAGAGAGAGAGAGCTGTTGCCAGAGTCGGATGAGTGAGAGGGGAGAGAGAGAGAGAGAGAGGAGAGGAACAAGGTGTTACCAGTTTGCCTACCGCTTATGGCTAACGCTTAACAAATGTGATACGAGACTCTGGTCTCGTAAGATATAAACCCTAAGTTTCGTATCCGGAATGTGGAAATAGTAACGTTTTCTTACGTAGTGTAAAAATTTCTCTTTATTTCTGTCTTACTGAACTACTTCTGGAAAGGACCTAGGAGTTTGGGAAGCTGTCGTTGTATCTACATAAGAAATGAGATTTCTTCCATCTAAGAAATACGATTTATTCGATCTGATAAAAGTG